>NC_137502.1:22847055-22864555 GCF_041902795.1 Electrophorus electricus
TAATACAAGCACAATTAATTCATTTACACTTCAAGTCTTGCAGATGTGCTTATAGACTCGTATATGCATTATTAATGAACTTGCACTGAATGAAGGTGAGTGGTTTGTGGTGCACGGTGGCGGGAGGATCCAGCGTCTGCCTCACAGCCTGCACGGTGACCCTCTTAGTCTCTGTGCATGTGTAGTTTTCTATATAAAACCCAGAGCCAGCGGAAGGCTGTGCTCCCTCGGGACGACTCCCCTCTAACAAGATTAATTAAATCTGTGAAAGACAAACAAGGCAACAATCCTGCCATACTGCACACACCCATGCAGGCATGATCTAGACACACACACACATGCACGCACATACACACACACACAGACTCTGTCCACAATCACCTAAGCCTAATTAATAGTGCTTCTTAATCGCTCGAGTCATGGGTTTTGTTGCCTAATTAGATGTTCTTTCTTTTACCTGCTTACACTTGGTCGTGGTCCTGAGCATTTGCAGTTTCGGTGAGACAGACCCTTTCCAATCACTCGGCCTCGGCCTTGTGCTAGTAACCTGTAGATGCAATGCATGCTAGTAACCTGTGGACGCAATGCAGTTTCTTTGTGTGTAATCAAATTATTTCCAAAGAATAATCATGCAGTGGTAGCAAACATACAATACATGACTGATGAGCCACCCTAACTGCTGTAGATCCAACAGATTCACTCATTCTTTATATCATTCCTCTCTCTCTCTCTCTCTCTCTCTCTCTCTCTCTCTCTCTCTCTCTCTCTCTCTGTGTCTCTCATCTTGTTACCCAACTCAGTCACCCTCTCTGAGGATAAACCAATTTCCATTCTAGTTTTAGTCTTCAGATCCTTGCCAGTTTCCATGACAACACTGCTCTCTCTCTCTTTTTCTCCCTTTTTCTCCACACCTCAGGATCATTTCATTCCCTGCTACTATTTTTTTCTCTCTCTCTTCCTCTTCTCTTGACCTTCCACCACTGTCTTGTCTTCTTTCTATTCATGTCCCGTTAGGTTCCTCTCTCCTGCTCTCGTCTCCACACCTAACTGATGTCGTGGTGGTGCTGGCATACCATAGCTGAGGGAGGGGGAGAGGGGGAGGGAGAGAGAGAGAGAGAGAGAGAGAGAGAGAGAGAGAGAGAGAGAGAGAGAGAGAGAGAGAGAGAGAGAGAGAGGAGAGGAGGCGGGGGAGAAGACAGAGAGAGAGGGAGAGAGATGGGGAGATCTTAGTAGAGAAGGTCAGCCTCCATAGGTGTCCCAGGTGTTCTGTTGCCTTGTGTCCTGCTCCTGGTGTGAAAATGATCAGTACGAGGAGGAAGTGATTTGGGTGCCATCCCCTTCAGTGCACAAGACTCTCTCCCTCTCAGTGTGAGCGTCTCTCTCTCTCTGTGTCCTCCTTTCAGCTAGCATGTCTCTCTATCTTGCCATTTCCAGACCAAGGAAAATGAATCGGATATCTGGATGCCATGGATAACGGACTAAGCTGACTTGGATTGACTTTCCCTAATGAACACAATAAAACACACTAAAGATCCTGTTTAGACTGGCCTGTTAAAGAAGTATAAGTATCAGCTTTGCATACAGTTCTTCTTTTACTCATATGTATTTCCCCCTTAGCAACATCTTAACAGATGTCCCTGCAGTGACAGGAACTTAAGGCTTCCTCCGGTTCTGAAGGAAGACGAACTTGCTCACAGTTAGGGGTATTTAAAGAGCACTGTTGGCAGACCCAGCTTTTTGCTCATGTTGTCAGACACTGAATACTACTGCACACGGCGAGCTGTGCTTACCCTGCAGAACGGATGGCATAAATCGTTTTTCATTTCAGCCTCACTAAAACCAGATAATGTACATCTTGAATTTCGCTGTGTTGCATCATGCTCTTATCGTCATAATGAACACCTGCAGAAAAGGACATTATTAAAACACACATACACACAATACAAATACAATACAACCCAATTTACACACACAAAATGGGTTTGGTCCAATGTTCCTTTGAGTTCTGAGGTTTTCTATAGGGTTGTCAATCCAAGTGGAGAATAATTGACTGTAAGGAAAACAATTTGCACATTTAAGCCTGCACATCACCCCAGACTTCAAGACAAATGTTTGTCTTGTAGTGAACCAGTATGACCGCACACAGTGGCTCAGCACGTATCCTCCAGAGACACTGCAGATTTTCCAGTGTCTCGCGCCACCACAGGGCGCACTCACCACCAGAGGGCGTGCTCCCCTGTGAAATGAAGGCGGAGACTACACGCTCTTTACCACTGATCCCAGACCTGCTCAGAGATCATTGCCTTCCACTCAGATTCTCTCACTTTATTATCACCACATTCCTTGTGTGACATTTATGGAGAATTAAATCAAGCATCAGGCCTGTTGTTTTAATTGTGAGTAGGCTACGTGAAAATATTTTCAAGTATAGGTAGACTAGTTAATAAAAATAAGCGAAATGTTTCAATAATTAAAAGAGGGACGCTATTAACAGTGCATGTAATTTTTGTTTTTATTTCTTGTGACAACAAACATCTAGATTTAGTAATTTCAACCAAAATATAAATATCCATCAGTGCAGTAATAAATGTGTAAAATCAGACATATAACAATATTAATAACATGATTATTATTATTATTACATCATCATTATATGTTGCTGTTACAGATATTGCTTTTTATTTTCAATGTCAAAAACAAATACATATGGAATCAGTCTAAGGATTCTTTTTATTATTTTTTTAACATGTTTTTATTTATTTATTTTTGCTTGTTTTGTTAAAGGGTAGGACATGCTCATATTTAGGCTTCGGATGGCTGTAAACGCGGCAGCTCGTGCAGCCAGACAAGCGCGCGAGTTAAGTGGCGACTTCGGCTAACGGCGCGCGGAGTGGGTGTCTGGCTCGTTTCAGCAGTCGCGAGTCGCGTGCCGTGTGCGTGGGTTCCGTGGTGCCTAGACTACGGCGTGTAACATGCACGCGGCGTCCTGCCCTTCCCCGTCTCCGACCGCGGAGTCATGATCTGCTGTCTTCCCGGGGACTCGTCTTCCGCTTCGAGCCGAACAGATCTGAGCGCGTCTCGTTTCTGATCACCGCCACCGCTCGGTCGGATTCGTACGGACCGGAGGACCTCGCGCAGCGGCGACGGTGCCAGGCGGGCGGTGACGGCCACTTTGGCTGATGTGGACCGGCCGTCACTCTCGACATCGGCCTCCGTCTCAGACCCACCGGAATGGGGTAGGAGCTCTAACCGCGCCGCTTACGCAAACCACGGGGGGTTGTTCGTGTCCGCCGAGTGGCAACAGTCGCTGTTTGTAACGCTTTGACCTGCCCGACGGCGTGTACGCGGGACAAATAAAACCACACCGAGCGGTTGCTTCGGTGCCCAGGCGTGCGGCTGTAGCGAAACGTTACCGAAACGTTCCTCAGCAGAACGACAGTATGGCACCGTAAGCCTGCCGTATTAGCCACGTTAGCTCACGGGCTAGCTCGGCTTTCCTGTAATGAGCTGACGGTGGACTAGTGAACCAGCAGGGCCCGCAGCGAAGCGTGTAAAACGGCCGAGGACGACACACAGACTCTGTAGTCGTCCTGCCTCGTCGGTGTTCGCTTATGAGAACGACAGCCCGTGCAAATGGCGAAACGGCGCGGTTGAAGAAGTCCGCCTGCAGCGGCGCTATCCGTAGCGCAGGCTGGTCCGCTGTAGCGAAAGTTAGCCAGAAAGCTACATTACTGTAGTAGGACTTACACACGCTGTAAGGGAATAAAGAATCATAAATCACACCACGACGGGCTCTGCTCGTGTGCGCTATCACGTTGAAATTGGCACGCAGATCTTTTTTTTTTTTTTTTTTTTGCTTTGCACAACTTGTTATACCTCCGGTGAGCTGTTGCCTGTTGAGTGGCATTTAATGGGACGGAGCGTGCGTAATGTCTGCATAATATCTGACACGATCGAGGTTAAGAGGTCATCTGTACTCGGGGGCCGCCGTTAGCGACGACCTTCTGCCCCGGGACGGTAAGCGCTAATACTGCTGCAGCTCTCTGCGTTTGTACGTTCGACCTGCGCTCTGTTAGTTTCTGCTGTTGCTCGCTGGCGCCTGTCCAGACGTCGTGCAGCTATTATCTTAAAGACTGATCACTGTGGTACAGCTCCATCTATAAGACCACACTCCCCCGAGAGTTCGCTCTCTTTTTCAGAAGCCGGTGTCGGTTTAATGTCGCGGTGTTGTCTGCAGTCTACAGCGTAAGAGCTCTCGTCCCCGATGCAGCCGCGGAAGAGTGTTGTAGTAAAAGTTGCTAGCAGCACAACTTTTTTTCCCCCGGTTGTATCCCCTGTCTAATTCGTCGTTTCCCGTCCAACCCCCCACCCCGCTGAAAACCGTGATGATGTGAGTTAAGGTGTTGTGCGTGAGTAGCAGCAGAGATCGGATCAGTCAGAGCTGCCGCTACTGTTGCATTTCCTCTTAGCCTCTCACAGATCACCCCCCCCCCCACCCCGCGTGCAGACGTTTCTCCATCTTGCAGCTGGGCCATGTCTCTGCTATTTGTGTGCAGAGTCACAATTTGTTTAAAACTGTGCATACTTGCTGAGCTGAGGGCGCGACTACAATTTGATATTTAAAATACAGACAGCGCAGGGAGTGTCTGTGTTCGAGAGCCGTGCTTGGTGGAGGGGGGAATGTGTGAAGCGTAGTTTGGCTGTGCAGCTCTGCTCTTTGGTGTGCTTGCCTCCATGTTAGCCAGGTCTGGCAGTGTGAGATCCCACTGTGCTATTTATAGCCTCACACGGAGTTTGAAACTTGAACCGGAGGCCTGTGAGCCCTGCGAGTGCCTGGTCCAGCACTGCTACCTCACAGGAACTGCTGCCTCCCCTGAACTGCTGCCTCAAAGGCACACTGCCTCCCCTGCAGTGCTGCCTCACAGGCACAATGCCTCTCTTTGCACTGCTGCCTCTCTGGTATCAGGTGCCACTCACAGTCCTGCCCCATGTGTCATCTCACTGAGCTGCAACACGGTTAGAGCTCGAGGCGTCGTATCACAGGAGTTTCAAGGAAAAGTGACACACCAGAGCTGAACTGCAATGTTGCTTTACAGCACTTTTGTTACGGCTCTGAACAGTGTACACCGACGACTAATATTTACCACAGCCGGGCATGTCTGAAAAGCTCACGCTGCATGGACGCAAAGCGCTTTCAAGCATTAAAGAGCATTAAAGATGCAGAAAGTACATCCCACCTGTTCAAACACGTTTGATTTTCCATCTCAGGAGCGTTGCAGTGTATGGCACTGCCCTATAGATGCGGGCTGGTTTGCCTTGGCGCTTCCTTCACGTCAAACCACTGTGCTGTCTGATGCTCTGCGCGCGATCTGCCCATGCTGATCACACACAGTGCATGTGTACATGCCGGTTTACCACGCGCTGAAAGCCCGGATAGATCAGGCCCCGGGGCTGTTACTGGAAGCTTGGACCACAGAACTCTTGATGTTTGCCTGGCCTGATCTGACCCCGCGTTTATGACCAGGATGCTGCTCTCCTTTACGGGCAGTCGAGAACTGGAAATGGCAGGTTTAATGAAGTGGCCAGTGACGGAGCTGACTTTTACCTTAAGGCTGCAGTGTGTGTGTGTGTGTGTGTGTGTGCGTACGTGTGTGTGTGTGTGTGTGTGTGTGTGCGCGTGTGCGCGTGTGTGCGTATGTGTGCGTGTGTGTGTGTACCCGTGCGTGTCTACACCTCAGTTATGTGTGTGTGTGTGTGTGTGTGTGTGTGTGTGTGTGCGTGTGTGTGTGTCTACACCTCAGTTATGTGATTGTGTGTCGTGGTGTCCTCCGAATGAGTTGTTGACCTTCGGCTGTCGCGGAAGGTGAATCTGAAGGAGCTTGTGCTTCTTCCTGGTAAGGTGATATTGGCTTTGAGTCAGCTCCGTCAGAGACTCTTTGTTACTACTCAGCCATGTTGGGTATGCTCCTCTGATGCACCTCTAGGAAAGAGAGAGACCCCCCCACCCCCTCACTTTCACACCCACCAGAGTCTTCTGTATGTGTTTAAGAGCCGAGTGTGTTATTGGGGGAAGGCCTTTAATCCAGAGGTGGAGAAAAGTCCCGGATACTTAAGAGTTGTCTGATTTGTCCGTCGATCTGAGTTTGGCTCTGCCTTTTCTCATGGACCATCTCATCGTTTCTGCCTCAGCATCTGGAATTCTGCGGTGTTTGTGTTTGCATGCGTGTGTGTGTGTTTGTGTGTGTGTCTGGGTTTCGTGCCGCCTTTTGCTTGTAGGTATTCATTCTTTCCTCAGTCAGAAAGTTCAGTACCACAATATGAGTGACATGGATAGAATCATGGAACCGAGACATAAATGAGCAGATATAAATATGAAAATGCACAGAATTTTGTGGAGATTATTACAGAATTTCTTAACATAATAAATGATTTGAGTAGTTTTCAATGTACCTTCGGGTTAATATGTTCGCATAAAATAACATGCTGTAGTTTTTTAGTGAACCCTTTACTGAAGTCCTGCTGTGTGTGTATATATCCGCTTTTATCTACTCGACAGTTACTTAGAGGTGCAGGAGTGAAGATTTCGCAGAGTTGTTCAAGACTCGCGCAAATCACTTGCGTCTTGTTTTAGTGCCAGTGGGCTGGGTTAACAAACCTGTGATGTGTCAGTGTGATAGCCCACTAGATTATCCACAAGGCAAAGACGCTGAAAAATGATCACCGTCACCCAGGTTTAGGGGCTGAGCGGATGGAGACCGTGCTGGCTGGTCCTTCTGCTTGTTTTCTAAGGAGCTTTAGTAAACACAGAACACTGCTCACTGACGACAGTCCCTCACTGCGAAGAAAAACCCCCAGAGTTGCTATGGAAAGGCACGGGTGCCAAAAATGTGTGGAAACTTGTGAAAGTTGTGAAAATGTGTGGAATGTCTTAACGCGTTAGAACAGTTTTAGAGTACAATTTACATTTTAGAGTGGTAACATGATGAAAAAATGTCACATTAATGTTTTTTTATATATATACTCGACTAATTAGAAGACAAATGTGCATATTTATGAGCGTAAGTACTGTACTATTACAGTGAAGTGAAAAACCCCTTACCTCAGTACTACAGTCTGTTTACCTCATCTTGGTGTTAGTGTGGCTGTATCATATTTGCTGTATACTCTAAAGTGATGATTAATTTACTGCCAAGGAGCCATCTTGGATACGGTACAAAGGAAGAAGCGGGCTGCCTGTTTCAGAAAAATAAAGCACTCACATAAATATGTGAATATTTCTTCCATAGTTCCATGTCTTCTTCATGTGTTCCTTGAACTGCCTCATCGCAGATAAAGCACAGATGTAGTAATCTACCTGCACTTTGCTTTTTATGCGCTTTGATGTTATGGCAGCCAGCGTACAGACCCCCATAGTTCTCTAGCTAGCAGTGAGAACATTTACATTTAAGGCATTTAGCAGACGCTCATATCCAGAGCTGCTCACAAAAGTACTTTGTCTATTCAGAAAAGCATCTGCAGCTAGTACAAATAGGTTAGAGTCCAAAAATACCCTCAAACTGAGATACCGCCAGAGAACTTTTTATAATTGCCGTCATTTGCAAGTAGAACGATCGCTGGGTGAAAACTAATTGGTAATTTACCTGTTTTTTTTTTTGTTGTTTTAAAACGTTTTCTGGTTGCCCTAGCTAACATACAGGCAACCTGCGGCCCAAATTCCTCACAAGCCTACTGTCTGCACACAAGACTAGTCACCTATACACACACAATTATTATTTTTTTTTTACCATCTACAAGTTTCCTGTGTGCACATATTTGCATTCAGATACAAAACGGATTAAAAAGAAATGTACAGTTGGACACGAAGTGTGTGCAGTCGATTGTTATTTTTAAGATGTTTTGGTCCTTTGATCGTCTATATTTTTCTTTCATGCATATTTGCATATAATTATGTATTGTTTTTTTTGGCTGTGAATTTTGGCAGCAATTAGCTAACCGATTGAATTCAAGGGAACAGGCTTATTCATCACAACAAAACATATGAAAAGCAAAGTATAGGTAAATTACTCATGATTTTTTTCCATTGATTATTATATTAGCAGATTTGAGATTAACATTAGTTTCCACTTCGTTTATATTGCAGTTTTATGGAATTTACGCATTTCTGGATGAAATTTTAATTTAAAGTATGTATCTAAAAATGCAAGAGTGTTAGAGCCCACAAATTAGCATGGTGGCGTTAGCAGGTGTGTGGGGAAATATTTTTCCTTGTTTGGCTATAATCGGTAAATCAGTTCCACTCATGAATATGCATCTCTTCATTTATGGATTCTTACTGGTTAAGAGAATAAAAAATGCATTAACGTTATTTTTTAAAAATAATATTATAATAGTGTAGTGTAGTCTCTCTCTCTCTCTCTGTCTCTCTGCGTGTGTGTGTGTGTGTGTGTGTGTGTGTGTGTGTGTACTCTCAGTTTAAGGGTATTTTTGGACTCTAACCTATTTGTACTTTTCTAAGTAGACAACTAAGCACTTTTGTAAGTTGCTCAGGAAAGGTGTAAGTGTGTGTGAGCGCTCCGCAATGTGATTTTGGTGGATCATACACGGTATAATTGCCAATTACTATCAGGCAGAGTTACAGTGACAGCCAATAGAATCCTTCACAAGATAGCCTCCAGTGGCAATGCAAAACAAGGCATCAAAGCCCAGCCCAGATGCAGAGGAGTGAAACCAACAATATGTAACTTAATTGATCCCAAGTTAATGGCCCCATGTCGCGGCGTACAGGCAACCGCACGCTGCCTTGGCCGACAACGCGTGTCTTATCAGCTCAGGTGATCCGAGAAGCCAGAGACGAGTTACAAGCGCAGAGGTCTATGAAAGAGTCATGGGATGCTGAGAAGCCCTTGCTGGGGTGCAGCAGACGAACGGGCAGCTTGTTACATGTCGAGAACAGCCCAGCTGAACTGAGACATTAGTGAGAAACGCCTAGCTGAGCTGAGAAATGTCTGAGAAACCCCCGTCCTAAATAGGAGTTTCAGGATGCAACGTTTTTGTTTGTTTGCTTTTGCTTCTTGAAACATTTTGTTGAACTTTTGTTCAAGTAATATAACATGCTGTCTGGTACATTGCATGTTACTGGCTTTCTGGTAGCCCCTGGTTTGCCAGATAGGAAATGGGTAACCTTAAGGCATCCCCCCACAACACACACACACACACACACACACACACACACACACACACACACACACACACACACACTTCTACTACCGTATCCGAAAGAGTTTTTCAAGCAGACGGGAGATGTACCTCAGTTCTGAACATGGTGTGAGCTTCCTTGCATATTTATTTTTAAAAGCAGAAAGTCAACTATGTTCTGAGTAATTTAGTGAACATTGCAATTGCTTTAACCGCAGATATTCACTTATAAGATCTAGTTAATGCATGTTGAGAATGCAGAAGGTATGACCATGTCGTCAGAATGAGCAGTTTCCAGAATCAACAGTGCTCTTCAGTTAATGAGGAGACTGGTGAATTACTGGAGTTTTCTTTTTGTGAGCTGTGAATGCACAGACTGATTCACTGTTTCCCTCTGGAAAGTACAGGCACGTGCATGCACACACATACACACGCGCACACGCACACACACGCGCACACACACGCACGCACACTCCGTTTAACTAACTGTAAGCAGTAAGCTTTGTTTAGAATCTCTGTGCAAAAGCCAGCTTGCAAACTAAGTACTACTTTTTGAAACTTCTTACTTCTTATTGTCTCAGTGCTCAGAATAAGTGTTTCAGTATATAAAATATTTAAATAATGTGATGTATGACCTGACTTTAACGTTTAGTTTGTGAAAGCAGCCGCAGATTGGATCTCTCGGGTTTGGAGCCATGGTCTGCTGTCTCTCCCCTGTCTCTCCCCTGTCTCTCTTCTTCTCCTGCCTCTCACCCATCTCTTGCCTGTTCTTCTGTATGTCTCCGGTTCTCCTGTTTATCGCCAGTCTCTTTTACTCTCCCGTGTCTCTGCGGTCTCTCCCGTGTCTCTCCTCTGTCTCTCACTTGTCTACTCCGCCTCTCTCCTTCTCCTGTCTCTCGCCTGTCTCGCCCACCTCTCCCGTCTCTCGCCTGTCTGTGGGTTGGCCGCGGTTTGGTCTCTTTCCTTGCTCCTAGTTGGACGCCCGCCCAGAATGTGTTGGAAGAGGTACAGCACTTGACCCCCTAGTGCAGAGCGCCTCCCCGTCCCAGAGAGAGGCAGAGATGGAGGGAGAGAGAGAGAGAGAGAGAGAGAGGGAGTGAGCGAGTGGGTGAGAGGGAGAGGGGGAGGATGCAGCTTCATCCAGTGTGCTCATACACTGACTACTGCTCTGTGGTCATGACAATCTGTTTGCACTGTCTCTCTGTAGTCCACTCCCTCTCTCTCTCTCTCTCCCTCTCTCTCTCTCTCTCTCTCTCTCTCTCTCCCTCTCTCTCCCCCCCTCCCTCCCCCTCTCAGCTCATAAAAGTCACATGGTGTATGCTCCAAGAAATTCTATTCCAAGATGTGAGCATACTGCTACCACACGCCCACGCAAACACACACACAGACACGTTCACATCCCGCACACACATATGTTCACATACTCACATATGCAGTGTGCATGTACTACTCTGTTGGCCTGTGTTCCCCCCCACACACAGAAGGATGTGTCTAATGCCGCCATTAACAGATTCATCTTTTTTAATACATGACTAGTTACTGATTGTTTACTTTGGCTATCTCTCTCTCTTACTCTCTCTCTCCATTTTTCTCTTTCTCTCTTTATTTTTCTCACCCTTTCTCTGTCTTTTGTTCAAATATCTTAAATTCTCTGCTAGGCTGTCTTGGACATTATCAGACTCTTCATGCAAGGGCACTGATTTTAAACTCGCATGCCTTTGAAATCATCTCCCGGTGCCTGCCTACCTTTTTTGCTCTCTCTCTCTCTCTCTCTCTCTCTCTCTCTCTCTCTCTCTCTCTCTCTCTCTATTATTGCCTCCTCATTCACACAGCTTGGATTTGCTCAGACCCATGTCATGTTTTGTTGCCACAGCAACCTGCCTCAACCCCCCAATGGGCTGATTTCTTGGCTGTCACCTGTGTGCTGTCCCACAATGCACTGCAGAGCTGCCCCCCCCACCCCCCCTTAGCTGCCAGCAAACACACTCGATGCTTCTACAGAGACGAGCGTTCCAAATAGCAAACACAAGCTAGGCGAGTTCCAGAGCAGCCAACATCTCCGCTGGCAACCTTTTTTTCTCTCAGTCCTTTTTTTTTGTCCCAGTCAGAGAGATGCTCTGGAATAGAGGCTGTGGTGTGTGTGTGTGTGTGAGAGAGAGAGAGAGAGAGAGAGAGAGTGTGTGTATGCATGTGTGTATGCGCGTGTGCAGGCACTACACACTGCCATGCTGTGGTTGGCATCTGTTTGTCTGGGCCAGGCTTTCTTAAGACTGTGGTAAAGCTGAGGTAACTGCTACACACTGCCCTCTTAGGGTTTGAGTGGAACAGGTCCGTACCCACACACACACACACACACACACACACACACACGCACACACACACACCAAGAAGGGCAATCCAGCTGGACATAGGGGGACAGCGAGAGTGAGTGAGTGAGTGAGTGAGTAAGTGAGTGAGTGACAGCATGACAGAGAGGGTTAATGAGAGAGCGCATGAATGAAACAGAGAGTGAATGAGAGCATGAGTGAGAGAGAGTGGAGTGGAGTGAGAGTCAGAGAGAGAGAGAGAATGACCGAGAGAGTGACTGAGTGAGAATGAGAGTGAACGAGAGACTGAGTGAGAGAGAGAGAAAACGTATGTATTTTCTAAAGCGCTGGCCTGCCAGGGCCTGAATGTCCCCTAAGCCAGCAGGCCCTGAGGCAAATGAGCTGAACCCCACTGACACCGCACACACCAGAGAGCCTCAGGACCGCGCACGCTGCCCAACCAGCGGCCTCGGCCGAATCAGAACCGCCGACAAACTAGCAATACGTCACATATCGGAGAAAATCCTCAAAAGCGCCACACAAACACTAATGCTGTTTGGCCTTAAAACCACCACTTTTTATTGGCAACTTGTCTGACGGCAGTCAAAGACACAAAAAGCTAAGGAGAGTGTTGACCATGTACAGACTCGGTGAAAACAGCCCGGCCACTGAAACCGGCCGTCGTAGACAGACGTGGCGTTCCAGAGAGGACAAGCTGTGCTCCCACTGCCACCTGGGAGCGGCGGAGAGACTCGCTTCCTAACCAAGTGTGCCAAATATGAATCAATTAGAAACTCATTCTGTAAGAACATTTGCAGTGTCAGCCCTGACTTTCTAGACTGCGGTAATAAAGAGAAACTGCCTGATACCGGATTATTGCGAGCAGCGAGAGTCGTAGCATCCTGATCCCCCCCACCTTCAATTAGTCAGTACTGTTGATTGTTTATTATTTGTGATCCCCCCCCACCTTCAATTAGTCAGTACTGTTGATTGTTTATTATTTGTGATCCCCCCCCACCTTCAGTTAGTCAGTACTGTTGATTGTTTATTATTTGTGATCCCCCCCCACCTTCAGTTAGTCAGTACTGTTGATTGTTTATTATTTGTGATCCCCCCCACCTTCAGTTAGTCAGTACTGTTGATTGTTTATTATTTGTGATCCCCCCCACCTTCAGTTAGTCAGTACTGTTGATTGTTTATTATTTGTGATCCCCCCCACCTTCAGTTAGTCAGTACTGTTGATTGTTTATTATTTGTGATTCCCCCCCCACCTTCAGTTAGTCAGTACTGTTGATTGTTTATTATTTGTTTTCTAGATTTCTTGCATTTCTTTCTACCTATTCCCCCTTTCTTGTTTATGTCAGTTTGCTTTGGCAATAATGTAACGTTTTGAATTGAGAGCAAAAGAGATAGTGAGTGTGTGAGAGAGAAAAGGAGTTATAGGTAGGTAGAGGAAGTGAGCTAGACAGAGGCAGAAAGAGACAGATGATAATGTAAGAGTGAGAAATATAGGGCTAGAGAGAGTGAGAGTGAGACAGGGCTAGAGAGTGAAAGTGAGAGAGACATAGGTCTTGAGAGTGAGAGATGTAGGGCTATAGAGAGTGAGGGTGAGATGTAGGGCTACAGAGTGAGATGTAGGGCTTGAGAGTGAGATGTAGAGCTAGAGAGTGAGAGTGAGATGTAGGGCTAGAGTGTGAGAAGAAGCTGCACACGCTTAGGGAGGCCTCGGTAAAGGAAGTGTTTGAGACAGAGAAGCACTCCCTACTCACTGCAGTGAAACTGTATCAGGGTGATCTGACAGGAAGGCCTATATTTGGACACTAACACACTAGGAGCGCGTTTGACTGACTCGGTGACATCAGCAGTTCCACTTCCTCTGTCTGGCGTGCCGGTTATGTGACAGCGTTCGCCACAAGTCCCCTCCACGACGTTAGCGGTCAACAGCGGATGACCTCCTCACCTCTGGCGTCCCGTCAGCACTGGCTGCACGCCCGTTCACCCACGGTGACACGCTTATCAATGCAGGAAGACAAGGTGGTCACCAGCACGTGAGACTCCACCCCACCGTTGGAGGGCGGGGCAAAACGATTGCTTGTTATGTGATTGGGCCATCCTCCTTAATTGATGGTGCATCACATGGCAGTGTGAATAATGGGCTTGAATGGGGTTTTACAGGCCATTCATGCATGACATCTAATCAGAGCAAAGACGCTGAGAGCAAAATACAGAAAAAAGAGAAAGAGGGAGGGAGAGAGAGAAGGAAGGAGGGAGAGAGGGAGTGGCAGAGTTAGATTTCAGGACAGAGTTGTTTTATTGCCTGTTTTATGTCGTGAGAAGGAAATGTAAGCAAGAGAGAGTGAGCCAGAGTTTGAGAGGGGAACAGACAGGGGGCGGGGCCACAGAGATATGGGGGGGGGGGGGTGTCACTGTGCTCCTCCCACCTCCGGAGAAGGTCATGTTATAGAACAGAATGGGCCAAAGAGTCGTTGCCATAGCGTCAGTCACAATGTGTGTGTGTATGTTTGTGTGTGTGCACGTGTGTCCGTGTTGTACCAGTCAATCAGCTGGTGTCTGTTAGGTCTGCGGAAGAGTATTTGTGCTGAAGGTTCATGTTCAAACAAGACAGGATTCCTGTCCAACTTCTCTCTCTCTCTCGTTCCCTCTCCTGGTCTCCTTTGACTCAGCAGAATGGTAGGGTGTGGATCATTTTTCCCCCCAGTCTTGAGGTCTTTGCTGTTGTGGTCCACATTAAGCCCAGTTTCGGTCTTTCAGCAGAAGCTCGCGATGGCTGCTCAGACCGGCCCGTTCTGGGCCGGATTGCACTGTGCTGGTCAAGAATGAGGCTCGCGGCCTCGCTGTGCCCCTCCCGCCTCCGTAGAAGGCCAAAGGTCAACGCCTCAGGCGATAACACACCACACAAGCATAAGTACAACAGTACAGACCTTTGATCTGCTGCGTTAAATAGGGAGATATGTGTGAGTATGAGTGTGTGCGTGTGAGTGTGTGAGTGAGTGTGTAAACATGGTCAGATCCCCTCCCAGGTTGTGGGTCTGAATAACATCGATTATATAACGTGACCTTGCTGTGACTGTTTGAGCTCCAGAGCCCTGAAACGATAGGCTGCATTTGACAGCTCTGCTCCCATTGGAAAGCCACAGCGGCGAGTGCTAACTGCACCAGAAATGTCCAGGGCCTGTCTCCTGCGCTCCCTCACCCCAGACGGCCCCGTCCACTGCGGCCCCTTCCCCCACCCAACCCCCGGATCAATACAGGTCTGCCAACACACACCACATCTCACTGCTACTTCAACTCAATTAAATCAGCCGGCAGCCAAGCAACGCTGACAAGGTTAAGTTGCGAAAAGTCAAAGAGCATGTTGTTTCGGAAACAAACAGCCTTGCCTGCCAGAGAGAGGGGGGGGGGTGAGAGAGTGAGGGAGTGAGAGAAGGGGTGAAAGTAAGAGAATTATGGAGAGGGGTAGAGAGTGAGAGAGAGAGGTAGGGGGGACAGAGTGAGACTGAGTGAGCGGAAGGTTATGGCTACACCCCCCCATCACTGTCTACATTTCCACTGGTGCACAAATGCAGTTTGTTAAGCTGAGGCCAGTGTCTTAAAGCCTTGACTGTGGAAGTGTGTGTGCGTGTGCGTGTGTGTGTGTGTGTGTGTGTGTGAGAGTGCATGCTGAATTCTGTTAATTGAATTCTATTCATTTTTGTCACACACTTTAGTCTTAAAATTGGCTCCAAAGTGCTGCTCTGTGTGTGTGTGTGTGTGTGTGTGTGTGTGTGTGTGAGAGCAGGCCTTGAATTTTCCCCTCACTGCACGCTCCTTAGGGACTTTGGGGTTATAAATACAACTCGGTCCTCTAAAAATACACATGTCTGCATGTATGTGGGTGAGAATCCTTCTGAGACCTTAACACTGACTGTTTAAAAGAAAAGGAGCTTCTTCATTGAGTTGTGCAATTCTACTTAATTGCCTATATATATATATATATATATATATATATATATATATATATATATATATATATATATATATATATATATATATATGTATATATAAAAATCATAACTTGCTTCTTTGAGCAAAGCCATGTGAATATAAAGAAAAAAAGAGCACTGAATATCACATTCAGGAGCTCCTGGCAGAGAACACGCAACAGGATTTACTGTGACAGTGGTGTAGGGGAAATTCACGTCCAGCCAGTCTTCTCAGTGCGCCTAGCTCCAGTCTTACTGGGCTACATTAAGGGAATTTGTAACATTGGGTTTCCAAGAAGAGCCAGTTCTGTTGGGGATGTTGTGGTAGCAGTGTCACTTACATATATGCCTCCATTGCAGTCTCACTTACACAGACTCACCTACGCAGTCTCACCTACACAGTCTCAGATATACAGTCTCACCTACACAGTGTCATCTACACGGTCTGACTGACCTACACAGTCTGACCTACACAGTCTGACCTACACAGTCTGACCTACACAGTGTCACCTACATAGACATCTTATTGTACTTAATCTTATTGTAGGGTGTTGTTTATTGCACTAGTGTTGACTGCTTCTAAGTTGACTAACTGAAACTCTAGTACTTATTGTTTATTGTTTACTGATCACTGTCTGAGATCAAACTTAGATGCGTTTTGCTCTAGTCATAAGCATTGATCCCTGTATTTCAACAGCTTTCTAGTTAAGTGGTATCTCGAGCTCTAACCTACCGTACAGGCTCGGATACATTCTATGAGTAAATGACAAAGCACTTTTTGCAAATTGCTCTGGACAAGAGCGTCTGCCAAATGCCATAAATGCAAATGTAAATGTCTTCACTGAAGTGTCACCTACACGGTCTCACCTATACTGGTGTCTTGACTGCAGTGTCACCTACACGGGCGTCTCCACGGCACTGCCACTTACACAGGCATCTGCACTGAGCTGGAATCGGTTCTCTTTTGTGGAGAAGGAGCTGTCTGTTTGAAATCCAAGTCAGTTATTGTTATTTTTTTCTGTGGAGCGAGTCAGATAACCACAAAGGGGCCACGAGGCAGGATTTACCTGCTGTCGGCCTCACGTGTCTGGCACCAAACCACTCCAACCGGATCTCAGCAGGAGCACATTGCAGTTGCACCAGGTCCTGATCCCAAGGTCGAAACTGTGAAGAGCGCGAAGATGTGCTGAAAGGGTCCAGGCCCGTCAGGATACGTTCTGGAGAGTTGTTCTGTCCCACCCTGACTCCAAGAGCCTCCCTGAAACATCAGGAAGGACATGGCTGAGCTCAAACTACCATTCCAACCCATGCTGTGACCCTGGTAATGACCCCGGGACCTTACGAGAGCCTCCATGCCTGCGTGAGGGGAGGAGTCCAGTTAGTTTGTGGTCCCTCTGCTGGCGTCACGCAGGTGGTGACGTTTAAAACGGAGCAAGAATCTCTGTTGTTCAAAGAAATGTACTATTCTGTCTGTCACTCCATTTCCCACACACAAACACCCCCCTGCCTCCTCTCTCTCTCTCTCTCTCTCACACACACACACACACACACACACAAACACACATACGCATACTTAGACACTCCCTACAGGCAAAAACTGGTTGGATCCAACTTTGTTTGTCAGCGTGTTTCAACGTGTAATAAAGTTGAGACAGCAGAATTTTGGATGAAAAGCAGTGGTACTCCCCGAAAATCGTCCATTACGTTTTCAGGTCACCCCTCACACATAGTTAATATTTGGGCACAGAGCTGAATAGATAGATAGATAGATAGATAGACAGACAGACAGACAGACAGACAGACCGGCCGACAGACAGACAGACAGACAGACAGACAGACAGAGAGAGAGACCTCAGTGAGGAGAGAGAGAGAGAGTATTGATCCCTGATGAGGACAACAAGCTACCAGGCAGTAAGTAGTAAGCAGGTAAATGGTGTCTGATGGTAGAGTGTCAGGTGATGTGTTCAGGAGTTGTAGACAGACTATAGCTCACTGGCAACAGCCCATGTTGAGGAA
>NC_137502.1:22872055-22967055 GCF_041902795.1 Electrophorus electricus
GAATGAACAAGCATGATTGCTACTGATTGTTCGGGACAGGTCTAGTAGGTTAGGTCAGGGCTTGTGATGTATTCACTCTCTCTCTCTCTCTCTCTCACACACACACACACACACACACACATACACACACACACACACACACACGTATCATCATGGTGGGCAGTTCTTACCTTACTTGTGCGAAAATGCTGTGTGGAGTGTGTTGAGGTGGATTCGGGGCCGGTGTGTCTGTCACGGTGTTCAGCATGCACACCCCAGCCACACAGGTCTGCACGACTGGTCTGCACGACTGTGGGTGCACGACTGCACCGCACTGCCAGGTGGGCTCCGTCAGATGTAGCACGCAAGTGTTGCATCTCTGCCTTTGTGTATCTGTGAGTTTGCGTTTGTTGAGTTTGTGTTGTTTTCTGCTGGTGGCCAGTAGAGGGCGTGGTGCGCAGCAAGCGGCGTTGTGTGCTGGAGAAGAAGCAGCCCTACAGTGGAGACGAGTGGTGCTCGGGGGCTGAGAGCGAGGAAGACGAGGAGAAACCCCCCACCAACACACATAGTAAGTTCTTACACACACAGACACACACACACACACAAACATTACATGCTCCTCCAAAAAAACATTCTATTCACTAACACGTGTCTTGTGAGTTGTGAGTCTCGGAACTAGATTATTGACGAAAACTACACAGACAGATGTTTGGTTGCAACTGTTTTGTGAGTGTGCGACCAGGCGGAGGTTGTGGTTAAGAGCGCCTACTTAAGGATGTTCACGTTATTTAGGTTTTCCCCCAGGGACCAGGTCCTCCTATACTGAGCCAGTGGTGATGGAATGTGCCAACCTCACTCTGTGACCTCAGAGTTTTTGTCCCGAAGCCTTTAGCTGCTGGTTGCAGATTGTGGTCTTGCCGCGTCCCCGCCCTCCTGAGCTAAGCTTGCCGATTCTTCACTGTCGGTCACTGCTGTTTGCGAACAACAGTTCCATTTCCATCTTGTCACGCTGCCTGTGGTTATTTGATTGGCTGGACGCAGACGAGCAGCGCTCCTCGGGCACAGGCTCTCCTTGGTGTCATGCCTGGAGACGTGTCTGTCCAGGTCCCGTCATCTGGGCCGCGAAACCATCCCGCAGTTCACAAACCTTCCCGTCTGTTTCCTTGTAGCAACTTTGAAGGTAAAAGCAAACACTCTCTTATCTTCCTGTCCCTTAGCAACGAGCAGGCTGGAACTCCACGTGGAGTACAGCACAAACACTTTTGTCTAGAAGATTCCCGAAAAGCAGATAGTTGCTGGTTTTTGTTCAGTTATGCGCCCTATTTCTGCTGTAACCAACGTAGCTCTGCCAAGGCCAAGCTCAAGACGTCTGGCCGTTATCATAACGTCTTCTATTTCTGCACCTTCTGTTTCAAATATCTTCACCAACTGGCACGCCCCTGTAGCTCACCACAGCGAGCTGATTGGTCCGGCTAAAAACGGGTCGCTCTTGGTTTTACGCCTGACTGGATCTGGGGAGGCGAGGGAAACTCTGGGACTGAGGGACCTGGGTTTCATTCAGAAATCAAAATCCGCTCATTACGATCCTGACAGTTGTTGTGTGGATTGGATTTGAATAAATAAGTAAACAAGCACAACAGCTCTCAGAGGCCAGAGGAAAAGGCACATGAATGTCCCGTCCAGAACACCATCCAGTGCACCGTCCAGTATACCGTCCCAATCATTGTCCTGTTCACTGTGCTGTTCCCCACCCACTTACTGTTAAGTTCCCCTTTCTGCGTATTGTTCTGGTCACCAATCTGTTCAATCCTAGTCACTATCCTGTTCGTAATCCCAATCACTATCCTTTTCACTATCCTTTTCATCTCATTCACTTCCCCAGCAGTAATTCCAGAGTGCTACTCTTCTAGACACAACACTGATGTCATCTTAAGTGCTAAATGCAGGTGTGCTGACCAGGTGGTGACCAAAATCTTGTTGGAACAACCATGCCTAATGCATGATATCACATGATATCAGAGAACCGTGTGTGTGTGTGTGTAGGGAGGACTAATGGCTTTCTGTTTTTGCACACCTTCCCAGTTATATCTTGAGATCATATACGGGTGTGAGTTCGCCCCATTTTCCTACTTTCCTAAAACTTTCCACCCAGGTTTCATATCTCAAGCGAACTTGCTAAATTGTTTTATTTATATGCCTCCCTCTAATTCATTACATTGTTGCCAGCCCCACTACAGCTCTGCTCGCTAAGAGAGTCCGGACCCTGGGCTCTAGCAGGTTGCTCATGCCTGAGGACGCGCACCAAGCGTACAGGGCATGAGACTGAGAGCTGGGAGTCGTCTGCTGCCTCTGCCGTAGGAGCCTTTCTTTTCCCGGAGTCACCAATGCCAGATTTCCAGGAACTCATCTCAGCTGGGAATGCATTCCTACGGTGCACTTTGGTGCAGAAGCGGATTGTGGCCCAGTCTACATAAAACTGTCTGCCTTGGCCCCGACTGTAGATACATCAGTGAGAATGTATGCTTGCACCTGTGTTCGTGCGCACTCTCGTTAAGATGTCAAAAGACGTCATTAAGATGTCACAAATCTGAGACGGTCCAGCTGGTGACGTAGCGGATGGTGTAAGCTCGGTGGCTGGGGAGGTCCGGCTGTCTGTCGGTGGGTGTTGCTGGTATAGGGACATGTAGCTGGATAAATGTTAGCGTGTTAGCGAGTTCTTTGGCATATCCGCAGTGTTTATAGTGTTGCTGCTTTTGTTGGCAAGCCCGTGCAAATATTCCACTGCCATTTACATCATCATTAATCGCCAAATTGTGCTTTTTAGCACATTTTTCTTATTCTCCCAGAATTGCTTTACTTGCATTTGTTTTGTATGAGCTGAAATCCTCGTTAGCAGTTAGTTCTCCTTTAAGAGCCCGTGACAGTGGGATAAAACTACAGAGGTGCAACACACACACACACACACACACACACACACACACACACACACACACGTATCATCATTTACTACTCTCAATCAATCCTGTCACTGCAGTAAGAATGCGCTGTGATTCACCTCCCCGTGTCATTTTGAAAAGTGGCTGATATTGAAGAGAAATGGAGGTGCTTTTTGTAGCATACTAGCTACATTTCTTTACGTGACCCCTCGTTTAGGTCATCTCTGACCCCTTGTTTTTCATAAATGCTCAGTGGCCTTGAAATACAAAGGCTGCTTTTCATGAACCACTCTATTTTGTATCTCTGCAGGCATCATTTCAAGACACAAAAGCCAAACTAACAGGCGATGGTCATGTGACCAAAGCCTCCCTGGAATGATTCTGTGGTATTTAGCACCACCTAGTGGCTGCATTTCTCCCTTCTAAATGGCTATAGCGTGAACAATTCCATTTTCAGGCATAATGTATAATATATAGTGTGATGTAGTGTGTGTGCCTGTGCATGCGCGGGTGTGTGTGTGTGTGTGTGTGTGTGTGTGTGTCTCAAAGCCAGGTCAGGAAATGTTGGAACTGACTGCAGTGGCTTTCAATCAGAGCTGGTTGCAGTTCCTGAATTGCACCATATCTCCATGATTTCTGCCCGCAAACTCTTGGGGCTTTTGAGATAATTAATGCACTAGGTCTATAACAAATTATTTTAGTACACAAATGTTTATTTTTCCAAATGATCATCCACTCTGGGAAGAAAAAAAACAACAACAACAAAGAAAAAGCACCATTTTCATCTAAATGTCATGTGATTTCATCAAGAATAAAACAGTGACAGTGTACCCCATCTCCCCCCACTCTGTCTCTCTCTGTCTGTCTCACTCTAAGGAGAACGTGTGATGCCATGCCCTGGGCAGTCCCTCTCTGGTCTGTCTGTGGTGGGCTCAGTCAGTGAGCAGGGTGGGCCGGCTTTAGGGTGCGGTCGAGGTCCCGGGCTGCGTGCTGACCTGTCCTCTCACCCTTCACAGCAAGTAGTGTACGTCTTCACCACCAGCCTAGCGAACAGGTGAGGCTCTACACATACCTGGCTTTTGTATGTTGAAGATTGTTCTTTGGTGCAGAGATTTTGGGTGTTGTTGAGGGGAAGCTTTCGAACCGGAACTGGAAATATATACAGATGTGTCACAGACCATTGTGTGTGCTTGTGTGTGGGTGCATGTGTTTTTGTATGTGTGCATTTGGGTTGTATGTGCATCTGTTTGCGTGTGTGGGTGGTGTGTGTGTGTGTGTGTGTGTGTGTGTGTGTGTGTGTCGCAGTGCTGCTGAAGCAGTTGTACATGGCCATGCGGACTCTATCCTCCTGTTTCACCAGCAAAATGTCCCCCGCACCAAACTGGACCAGGTGTGTGTACACACACACAAATATGCACACACACATTTATTTCAACACACATGAACACAGACACTCATACACACACAATAACACATGCATACACACACGCATACACAGAGACATGCAAACAGTCGGAGCTGCGGTTATGCGCATTTTCTGCATCACGTTCTCATCCACAAGAGGTTTCTCCATGCATTAGTGTATAGATTGGCGGAAAGCTTGTTTGAATAAAGATAAATGGCTTTGATTGTACCCCTAAAAGAGGAAGGAAGGAAAGTGGGTGTGTGATGAAATCTATGTGTGCAGGTGTTGGTTAGCGTGGGAGGCCACTTTTAAATGTCTATTTAAATCCGTTCACTTTGTTCCCGTTTCTGATGGTAAGAATTTCAGTGGGAATAATGCATCGCATCAAGATTAAAATAAACTCGGACACATTTTAAGTTTTATTTTTCTAGAAACTTTCTCTTTTTCTGAAGTTCAAGTGCCATAGGAATGTTTAAGGCTGTAAGGTTTATTTTGCTAAATACTACTGAGGTTCATCTTTGCACATTTCTCTTTCTTTTGTTCTCTCTTCACAGTGTACTGGAGTTGGGAAGCTTCCCAGCCTATCAGAGCACCTCAACTCAGGCAGCACTCCTCCCATCAGCACGCCCAAATCCCAGAGCGCCACGCCTCGGCCTGCCTCCGTGGGCGGCGTTGTTGGGGGGCACCTGGCTGGCGGAGGCACTCCCTCTTCCACTGGACACCCAGAAGGCGAGCCTCCCCAGGCTCACACCAGCGGTACCCCCAGCCACAGTAACAGCGGGGCGGTTCATCCTGGGGGGCCAGGCCCCCAGCCAGTGGGTGGCTCAGGCTCCGTGGTAGTAGACGGGCCCGGCACGATAAACCACCCTGGCGCAGGCGTCTCTCCCACCGCTAGCCCTTCTGTGTTGTCAGCGCACCTGCAGGGTGAACACGGCCAGCAGGGGGCACAGGGGCCTGCCGACGGCCTGTCTAAGGAGCAGCTGGAGCACCGCGAACGTTCACTGCAGACGCTCCGGGACATAGAGAGGCTGCTCCTCCGCAGCGGGGCGGGAGGTACCCATGGAGACACGGGGGGCCCCAACAACGGCGCCAACGTCAGCAACAACAACAACGGCGACGGGGGCCGAGGCCTGGAAGACGCGGAAGACGGCGGGGGGAACACTGGCAACACCAGCAGCCTGCAGCCCGGAATGCCCCCTATGGACGGACTGAAGAAGTACGAGGAGCCCCTGCAGTCAATCATTTCCCAAACACAGAACCTCGGTGGGCCAGGAATGGAGGACGCCCTGATGGTGCCACACCACATCCTACCCTCTCACCACCACCTCCCGTCACCCTCCGGGATGGACGCAGGGCCCATGCTGACCCAGGAGGGGCTCACCCCGGAGCAGATGGCCTGGAGAAAGCTGCAAGAGGAGTACTACCAGGAGAAACGGCGGCAGCAGGAGATTAACCCCCACGCACACCCCCAGCACTTCCGGATAATGTCCGAGATGGGCATGGCGGGCGGGCCGCACCTCGTGATGCGGGGCCCGCCTCCTCCGTATCACAGCAAGCCTGGGGACCAGCAGTGGGGCCCGGGACCCATGATGGGTGGGAATATGAGGATGATGGACATGCACCAGGAGGGGCCACGGGGGCCCAGGTTTTTGGGGCAGATGCAGCGAGCGCACCCCGGTGGTGGCGGATACCCAGGAAGCCCTGGTGGAGTTTTACCCATGGAAGGGTTAGGGGCGCAAAGACCTCCCCGGCCAGGAATGGGCTGGCTGGACGACATGCCACCCAATATGGGCGGAGGAGGTTCGTTTCATGGGTGCTATCCTGCTGTGGGTCCTGGCGGGCCCCCACAGCACATGCAGGGGGATCTGGATCGGCCCCTAACAAGGGAGGAAATGTTCCGCATCATGGAGAAACGCCAGCTCCAGGGGCTCCGTAGACTGGAGCTGGAGCAGCTGTCCAGGCAGCAGGCTGGACTGGGAGGACCCAGGATGATGGATAATCCTGGTGGGCCAGGCTTCCCTAACCCTAGCATGGGAGGAGGTCCCCCCTCTCGAGGTGACCCAATGGACTTTCCCAGTTCTCGGGCCATGATGGGCTCTCCCATTGGCGGAGCGGGCGGGGCTGGCTCTCTAATGAGAGACATAGTCGATTCGTCTCTGGGGGGGAACTTGAATATGAATGTCGGCATGAATCTGTCCCTGCAGCAGCAGCAGTTGCTGGCCCAAAAGCTTAGAGGAGGGCCTGGGGTGGACATGCTAAGCCCAGAGGACATCTCCCGCATCAGGGCTGCACAGAATGGCCGCATTGGTGCCCACAAAGGAATAGTCTCAGGCCCAGACGGAGCCCTTCAGTTCCCCAATCAGGGCCCCTACCCAGGAGGGCAGGGGGACGGACCCTACCTCCAGCAGTCAGGCCCGGAGATGTTTGGGCCTGACCAGCCAGGTCCTCCCCAGATCAGCGGCACGTCAAGGCTCAGCCACCTGCCCATGGACGCCGGCCCAAGGGGGGCAGACCTCGGTCCGCGCCATCCGGCCGACCTCTCCATCAGCGTCAACCCGATGGGCTCCCCAGCCATGCCCCCGCCCCACCAGCTCAAGTCTCCCTCCCTTAGTCAGGAGCCCTCTCCCCTCATGCCCTCTCCCTCTGCACCGGGCCTGAAGTCTCCCACGCAGCTGCAGTCCTCCGGACCACCACACCCTACTCTGCCAGCAGCCTCTGGGGCAGGAACACCCTCCACGACCTCCATGAAGTCCCCCCAGGTCATGGGCTCGTCTCTGGGGCTCCGATCCCCGTCCGGCTCCCCCGGACACCTCAAATCTCCAGCCATGCCTGTGGCCTCTCCAGGTTGGACTGCCTCACCCAAGACCGCTCTGCCCAGCCCTGGCGTGCCGCCCAGCAGTAAAGGAGTGGGCAACGGAGGGAGCAGTTCCACTGAGACAGGTAAAGAACGTTTACGGCAAAACGATACTGTAATAATCCTTACACAAAACAAGCCATTAAAATATGTGTTGGGTTTTTTTTAATTCCTTTTGAATATTTTTGGGGGTTCTGTGTTACTGAATACTATCTATAGGTTATGCTGAAGTTTATTTTGCAAGATGCACAAGTGCACCTCAGCATCTGTTTTCTGCTTCAGGTATGTCCCTGCCACCCAGGAGTTCCACCTCAACTCCCAGCAGTCAGCCTCCCAGCATGCCTTTCACCTCGTCCCCAGACGCGCCCCCATCCCAGAATCCTCTGTCCCTCATCATGTCTCAGATGTCCAAGTACGCGATGCCCACCTCCACCCCGCTCTATCACGATGCCATCAAGACAATTGCCACGTCTGATGATGAGATGGCACCAGATCGGCCTCTCCTTCCTGGAGCCAGCATGCCAGGTGCACAACTGCTTTTAGTGATTCTTCATTTAGATTTTTCGTCTGCTTATTCACTTCCACTCTTTATCAAAACCTTTTGTCAACAGCAGTTTTTGCATGACCGTAGATGAGTCGAACCACAGCCATACTTCACCTAGCCACCTTAACGTAAACCTGCTGAATGTAATTCATGTTCTGGTTTATTTTGTAACAGGAAACATGGTAAACCACCAGACCACACATATGCTTCTGTCCTCCCAGGGCTCCATGGGCCCTCCAAGCAGCCCTCAGAGTCCAATGGGAATGGTCCTCCAGGGAGCTCAGCAGTTATCCCATGATCCCTCTGGGCCACTACTGCCCTCGCCTAACCCTATGGGTATGCCAGCGATGATGGGAGGTGGAGGGGGCCCTCCAGATGGTATAGGCCACTGCAACGTGTCACCCATGCACCCTCCAAACCAAATGGGTGGGTTCTCCCGCATGCAGGGGCCTCTGCACTCCCCGATCGGGGGAATGGGGCAACAGTACCCCCCGCCTCCGGATGACGTCCTTCCCCCCCAGCAGATGCACCTTCTCAGTAAGGGCATGCCCCACCAGCGGCCCCCTCACCCTCCAGACGCTTTTCCCTCCATGCCCATGGGCGAAGGGCCAGACCTGAGCGAGGTCATCAGGCCCACGCACACGGGCATCCCGGAGTTCGACCTGTCCCGCATCATCCCGTCCGACAAGCCCAGCAGCACGCTGCAGTACTTCCCCAAAAGCGAGGCCATGTCTCAGGCCCCGCAGGCCGGCCACCCGGGCCCGCCGCCCCAGCAGACCCCTTCCACCCAGCTTCTGAAACAGCTCTCCTCCTCCGGACCCCCACACAGCGCCGCGCCCTCCTCCAACCCACACATCGCCAACCTGCAGAACATGATGGCCGAGCAACAGATCCCCCTGCACCCGCCGCACTGCGGGCTGCGCCCGGGCATGGTCATGGCCCAGGCCGGCTCCAGGGTCATGGGCTCAGCCGGCGGGATGGGGCCAGGCCCCATATGCCACCCGGGACACCTGCTGGGTAGGACAGGTATGCCTCAGCAACAGCAGACACACCCTCATCAACAACAGCAGGTCATGATGGCGGGCGGCCTCCTCCCGCACCAGGGCCATCCGCCGCCAGGCATGATGTCGCCACAGCAACACCCACACAACCTGATGACCCAGCAGAACCTCATGATGATGCAGGCGAAGCAGAGGGGCATGGGCATTCCCGCTGATCACTTTGGCCAGCAGGGGCCGCTCTTGTCCCCTCAGGGGCCCATGATGGTCCCTCCACACCCACAGTCGGTGATGATGGGGCCCCAGGGAATCAGACAGAGAGGCATGTCTCTGGATAGTCCCCTGGGCTATGGACCTGGAAGTATGCCCTTCTGAACATCTTTCTCTATAATTCTGTAAAAAAAAAAACCAACAACTTTTTTTTCTTTTCTTATGGGTTACTTCCAGTTATAACATGTTTTTATGGACGTTTATTGATTGTGGCAATCAAGATGCTAATATTATTGTTATTAGTAATAATCTCTTAATTCTGAGATAGACAATGGGATAAAAGGCTAAATATAGGGAAGTCATTACAATTAAGCAACAAATTATGAAGCCATTTTTTAAAATGTCTGTAAAATATGTATATTTCACAGGTCAACGTGTTTGTTGTATGTAAAGGAGGTAACGGAAAAAGACCTCAATTTCTAATTCCATTTTCTCGGGCTACCAAACTGTTGTGCAACGGAATATATAAATATATATAAATATAAAATCTCTATCTAGTTGCTGTATATAAGATGCGATTTGTGCTTGTTTGCAACTGTTCTGTATAACTGTGTTTAATAGAAGTCTAAAAACAAATAATAAGAAAAAAGTCTGTTCAAACACGTTGTCGTGGTTTTCAAACATGTCATGGTTTTGCTTGGTGACGGCAAAGTGTGGGGATGTAAATTGGAAGAAAAAAGAGGCGAGACGCAGTCAGGCAGAGAATACGATCAGTTTAATTTTACAGATCTCTCATTTGGTTATTCTGCATCAAACATTAGTGAGCATGAGCCCAGAATTCAGTGTGAAGTGTTTTAAAGCTGTTACCAGATAAGCGCAGGCTAAAAGAGTCCCAAAGCACAGTTCACTCGCTGCATAGCCAAGGCTGCAAGCTGGAAGCTCTCCCTTCGTACAGACACCTGACGCAGACGCTGGGGGATTTCAGGTTAGGGTGAGCAGAAAGCAGCAGAGACAGGTGTGTTAGATGAGGGTTGAAGCTAAACTTCAGAGGAAGGTTAGGCATTGTTGATCACCACTGCGGTATAAACACGGAGAGAAACAAGTTCAGATTTGTATGAGGAATCGATAATCTTCTCATGATTCAGTGATCAGCCAGAGACTCTCAGTCTTAGAGACTCCGACTCTTCCTCCAGAATCCCTCCTTCCTGGATGGTGTTCTCATATGTACTGGTTGGTGGTGGTGGTGCTGGTGGTAGCTGCATCAGAGACCGACACCCTCCTCCGACCTCCAACTCGTAGCAGCGGGCCACAGGCAGACCCCAAGCCCCATTTGGCCAAAAGCTGCAGAAGGTCGCTGCGGAAACGCACCCCTACGAAGGCGTACAGGATGGGGTTGAGGCAGGAGTGCATGTAACCCAAACTCTCTGTGAGCACGAGGCTCTGAGCCAGCGCACGGCGAGCCTCGCAGCTCTCCTCGGTCAGAATGTTCAGCTGCACCAGGCTGTGAACCAGGAGGGCCAAGTTGTACGGAAGCCAGCACAAGCAGAAGACCCCGGTCACCAGCATGGCCAGGCGAATGGCGCTCTGCTTCTGGAGACTCTGCTGGCTGCGCCGGAGGGTGATCACCACGGCGATGTAGCAGTAACTCATGACGACCAGGGGCAGGAAGAAGCACAGCAGGTGGGTGAGGAAGCGGCTGGCGATGGTCCAGTTGAAAGCGTGGATGTGGTGGTTGTGGAAGTGGCACTGCAGCTGCGACGACCCATGGTCCGTAGACACCACGGAGAGGAAGACGATGTTGGGCATGCCCACGACGAGACTGAAGAGCCAGAGCAGGCCGCAGGTGAGGTGCACGACCCGTGGCTGCCGGCTCCCGAGGCTGGAGATGGCATGCACGACGGCGAGGTAGCGGTCGAAGCCGATGCACGCCAGTAGCAGGCTCCCGCACACCAGGTTCAGGCGGTTCAGCAGCCCCATGACTTTACACAGGAAGTCACCGAAAACCCAGCTCCCCAGCACCTGGGTGATGGCGAACGGTAAGCCGAGGAGCAGGAGCAGATCGGCCACGGCTAGGTGCAGCAGGTAGATCTCGGTGATGCGCAGGCAAGCGTGTCTCTGTAACAGGACGGTGAGGAGCAAGCCATTCCCCACTATGCCCAACAGAAACACGATGCTGTAGATCAGAGGCTGCACCACAGTGTGGTACACATGTAGCGTGTCGTCTCTCTCTTCACATGTATAACTTCCCAGCACTGGGCTCTCTGAGGCATTCTCATACTCAGGAAAGTAGTTGTTATTATAAGCAGGTAACTGATTAGGGAACACACACACACACACATATTTAAGATATCAACTTTGATAATTTTTTTTGAATTTGTGATATTTTTTTTTTTTTTTTTACTGTCTACACTCATGTACATGATTTAACCCTTTATCACGATTGCTTATTTATGGTGTCCAAAAGACTATAGAGTCTCATGAAGTCTGCCACCTGTGCTGGTGGAAACTATCAGTAAGGGCATTTCCTGTCAGTTACATATGAAAACAAGTAGTGAAAGTGTATTGGAAAATTGCTGCAAAACATTTTATATATTAATTTTAAGATTCATTTTCAAATATAAACATCCAGTTTAATTGAACTAACAGTTAATACTTGCATAACAATATTACTCTACACATTCACTTACAGATATTAAATATTAACAATTCCTGTAAAGCTTATTTCAACATCAATGCACTGAATTTGTTCATTGTCGTGTAGTGCTACACAGTAATTCACCAAGTGTTTATAATCTAGAAGGAATACAACAACAAATATGAACTGGATGGTAAGATAAGCAATGTGGTAATATCAGAAGGAGTTAAACCAGATAGTGTACGGTCATTATCTAATTGATTTCTCCCACAAAAAATCAATTTTCAGCAATTTCACTCACCTCCAGGATGATCCGATCCACTATATCATTCATCTCGTCATTGATCATTAATCAATCTGTTATTTTCCAAGTGTGACTTTTTCTTTTTCAAGTAGAGTAAGAACCTATAAGAACAAAAGGCCAATCAGCCGTGCTTCCAGGAAGTACGTTCCAGCTGTTGGATTTCTCTTGTTTTTTTAAATTCACACCCACATACAATTTCAGAATTTATTTTCCGTTTCGACAAATCTACTTGCTGAATAACATTTCAGACAGATCAAACAACTAGGATTTGAAGGATCATACTTATAATAACAATCTCATATCTACTAACACAAAGATGAATGGACGCTGTTAGACATTATCCATTATCCATTTTGACAATCACAAAGAGAAAGCAGTAACGGGCTTCTGATGTTTTAATGAGTTGCTGTCCATCCGCTTTGCATGTTTGTGAACATTTCTGGCAGTATAGTTTCAACAAATTCAGAAATGCACAAAAAAGGATAAAAAGAAACAAAACAACAACAGCAACAACAAAACAGCTCTTGCAATGCACAATGTCAGTGTTCCTACAGACATTATAAGGTGATTGTCTTAAAATGATAATAAAACTACAAGTAATAATGCGCAGGCAATTAGATCATATTGTATACATGCAAATCACTGAAAAATAATAGATTTTCAATGTATTATAAAGAGTGTTATATGTATACATCATTTAATTATGTATGTAATTTTTACTTTATTGTATTCCAACATACATCCATTCCATATATACATCCCTATTTTTTTCCATATTTTTCAATAATTCTATATACTCTTGTGATCTTTATCTCATTGTTATGCATTACAAATATGCGTGCCTGTGTGTATGTGCGTGCGTGCGTGCGTGCATGCGTGTGTGTGTGTGTGTGTGTGTGTGTGTGTGTGTGTGTGTGTGCGTTGTTCTGTTAGAGGAGCTAGTCTCTGCTTTAGGTTCCTGTCAAAGTTAAATGACACTGAGACCCTATGACTCAAAGTGTTCACCTAAACACAGAAGATCTATAACCATGACCATTGCTAATATGATGATAGTTTAAAGAATGGAATTCACACGATGGTTTGTGTGTTGCTAAAGGGTATAATTATGTTAATAATACTGGACAACAAATTTTTACAAAAGGCATGCTTCTGAGATAAAATTAGCCAATAATTTATAATTTGTCTAATCTCTAAAGTTTGATTGGATGAGGTCTTATTTCCTCATTTGAGATTGAGGTTTTTCTTCATGCAAGATCTCAATCTCTTATTATGTACTTCTAGTGGTTAGCCATAACGGAAATGACAATATTTCCTCTAGCTCTGTTACAGAAAATATCAGAATGCAAACTGGTCAAGCCTAAATTCACTTCTATGATGTTGGCTAGGGCCTAAAAAGCAAATTACCCATGACAAGTTGAAAACTAAGATAATAATAATAATAATAATAATAATAATAATAATAATAATAATAATAATAATAATAATAATAATGATGTAATTAATTCAGAAGTGAAAGCCTGTGAAATTGTACAGGTGCTTCTGTAACAGCTGGCACTTTCATATAGACTGCATTAGTGAACCTGCAGTCTTTAAGCAGTAGACCTGTTTAGGAGCTAACTTAAACCCTCACAGACTCTAGCACACATATTTTATCCTACTGGTCCGTAGTAAACAACTCCCATACAGACCATGTTCTACTAGTTCAGAATTCCACTAGATGCAGCTCTGAAGGTTTCTATCTCTTCATTGCCTGTGGGGACTACTGTGCATTAAAATAAGTCAAATTGAAATTGCTTCAGTTACATTACTACACTAAATCCTATGTGTTTACTTACCTCACAAATATATTAATATATTATATGCATGTGTGTAGTATATTGCTTATGTGCAGTGTACATGTGTAGACTGTGTTGATATGCCCAACACGTTTTAAAATACACTACATTACAATTTTTTTCTTCTTGTTCCTGGCTACTAGGTTTGTGGTTTTAATTCACTGCACCTAAAATGTATAGAAAAATGGCTATTGTTCCCCATAAACTTTGCTTTTGTGGTTAGGACAATGTTGCTTTGATGTTTTGAAGTTATCTATTTTCCACATTTGCAATACATTCAATGCTGAGTAGACTTCTAGTATCTTCGGAAAATGAGAACTCTCGAAAAGTTTATAGAACTGTCCAGTACTTTCTAGAACTTTCTAGAAGTGTCAGGGACTGTAGTAGTATACACAGCAGTATAAGTCTGGTGCCATTTCAGTTTATGTTACAGCTGAGTAAGTGGACAGTGGACACACGGCTACATTTAATTTAGATGGAATCAAGGGGTTGCATGCATCTGGCAGACGTCTTTGGCCAATTTAGCAAGACAACAGTGAAAAAGTATTCCATTAAGGAGCATCCGCAAAGATGTGCAAGGAATACAACACATACTCTGCATGCCCGCTGGGGATTGGGACAAACTGTGGGCACTTCATTAGATGTGTGAACACTGCAAGAAAACTCTTGAAGGCTGGTACAGAAGAAACGAGAACTGTGAGGTTTACTATAACGAAGAATTTGGCAGGAACCGACTGACCACTCAAGCAATTGCTACTACTACATGATGGACCCTTCCAAAGGTCAAACTGGCAAGAATGCACCATAGATGGGTAGTAGTGCGCTACAATTATTCAGTTACATTTACTTAAGTAGCTTTTTGAACATTTTGAACTTTTTGTACTTTTAAGAGTTGTTAAAACAACAAGGAGGGTACTTTTTACTCTTACTTATGAACGTTGGCAAAATGTCAAAAATGTACTTTTACTCCGTTATATCCGTCAACATTCCTTACGTTACATTTTAAAATAATTTTTACATTTTGCACGTTTCGCCTCAACCTGTCCAGTGTGGGAGGATAGTGAAATCCATCAAGATGATCACTGAGTGTCACCTCTTTACTTCACTGTTACACAACTAGACAGTAGACTGACAGACATAATGTTCAACGAACAGACGTATTTATGATTACACTTGTGAAAAGTAGCTCACAATGCACACTTTTCTTTAAGGCTCACATATCTGTGTGCGAAATCTCATAATGTGCATTATTGATATGAAAGTAAAGTGTGGGCAATGTCACAATATCAGTGATATTCTAATAAAACATGTCTGGCTAGCTCCGTAGCTATAAACTACAAGCAGCAGAAACATAAATGCAGCAGCTGAACTGAACTCAAGGTTATAAAATTACATTTTGTCATTGACTTTATATATTGATATTTCTTTCGACTACATAGAGGCGCAGTTGTAAGCTAGACAACGTAGGATATTTAACCTAGCTAGCCAGCCGGTCTGACAAATCTGTTGCCTAATTGCAATGTAAATATAACTAAATATAAAATGTGACCTTCGGCAAGAGCTCGGAATATTCCCACAGATTGTACTAATCACAAAATGATCATCAAATACAATGTGATGCTTGTGACTTACGTTATATGCACGTGAAATATTCCCTTTAACGTAACACAAGATCTAGAGCAAAGAAAAACAGCTGTTTATTAAGTATTTTTGAACGCTGAATCCAAATATGTTTTCAAAATTTCTCTATCAGCCATAAGTTTTGTTACATTATATTTACATCTACACATGTGCCATCTCACATACGTGATCTTACAAAGTGCTTTTAGCTGTCTACTTAGGACAACCCATTATACTCACATATCGTTATGTAGGCTATAGCAAGCCTGTGAAAATCGGTAACAAAAGTTGAGTCCATTAATGTCGACAGACTGTTACTGGACAATGAAGAGAGATATTCAAGAGTGTGCATATTTCAGGTGTAATAACAGCATTATTTATGAATAAGTAATATAAACCTATTCTAAAATTCACTTAAAAACATGCCTGAGAGAAACATCTTTTAAAAGATTTTAACTTAAAAAAGAAGTATGAAGACCACATATGTGGGATAAACATATATCTATATATTTTGTTGGCCGGTGTTATTTAATGAGTTCCAGCGAAGTTGCTTGCTACTTGGTAGTGTTTTTAACAGATACTTTCTTACTTTTACTTAAGTAATAATTTAAATGACTATTTCTACTCCTAATTATTATTTTAAAGTAACAGTACTTTTACTTGAGTAGAGTTTTTGGCTACTCTACCCACCTCTGCCTGTCAGGTATCCAGACATTCCTTCACTGATCACCCCAGTACTAGGTACCTATTCCTCCTGAGCGAGATCGGCCAACTTCAGCAGAGGGCGGCAAGTCAAACAACAAGGAAGACATTGCCGATCCAGATGACAACTTCACAGATATAGCTGAGGAGAGGAAGTCATGCTTCCCTGACCAAAAAGACCTCAATGATCTGATCAGAGACCTTGATCTCATCAAGTCCAATGATGAGTTTCTGGCATCTAGGCTCAGGCAGTGGAACTTGTTACATGAAAGTGTGCAAGTCAAAAATCAGAGGAAGCATCACCAAGCTTTCTCCAACTTCTTCAGGCACCAAGATGAACTCTGGTCCTGCAACAATGTGGGTGGTCTAATCAAGGCTATAGGAATCACCTGTAACCCGGACAAGTGGCGCCTATTCATAGACAGTTCATCCGGGAGCCTCAAAGCCATTCTGCTTCATAATGGGAACAAGTTCCCATCTCTCCCTCTGGCTTACTCTGTGCACCTCAAAGAGGAGTACGCCAGTGTTGCTACATACCTTGAGGTATAATGAGTATGTCTGGGAGGTTATCAGAGACTTTAAAATGGGGTTGTTCCTTATGGACCTCCAAGGCAGTTTTACATTTCCTTTATTTTTTTTTCTCTCAGTTGGGACACCGAGGCGCACTATTGGCGAAAGGACAGGCCACAGTGGTCTGAGTTCTCTGTGGGTAAGAACAACATAAAGTGCCAGCCACTGGTGGACACCCGCTAAGTGATGATGCCACCACTGCACAACAAGTGAGGCCTCATGAAACAATTTGTCATGGGTCTAGATAAGGAGTTGTCAGCTTTCAAGTACCTCCAAGATCTCCTCACGAAGCTGTCTGAGGTAAAGGCCAAAGCTGGTGTCTTTGTTGGACCACAGATAACGAAGATCCTGGAGTGCATCAAATTCCCCAAGAAGCTGAATAGGACAGAGAAAGCAGCTTGGAATAGTGTTGTTGTAGTGGTTTGCAGCTTCCTAAGCAATCAAAAGGATGAAAACTATGCAGAGCTGGTTCAGACTCTGATTAAGAACTATGGAATAATGGGCTGCAGGGTGTCCGTTAAAGTCCATATACTTAATGCAAATCTTGATAAATTCAAGGAGAACATGGGAGCTCACTCAGAAGAGCAAGGCGAGCAATTCTACCAGGATATACTGGACTTTGAACGCAGGACAATATGATGAGGACAGTATGACGAGAACATGATGGGACACTGTGCTCGGTGACTGGATTGTGAACGAGATTGGCATAAATCTCGAAAAGCTACTCACGTCTAAACAATTTTGCAATGCATGTTATTCTTTGTATGACTGGGGAACAGGCAAATTCTAAAACACGCAACTTCCATTGTCCTGGTCACAGAAATAAAGTTAGTGATTAATTAATGGCTATTTTTGTTTACGTTTTACACATAAACAATTGGAATATAACACAAAGAAGCCGGGAACAAAAACTGTTGCGTAGTGTTATTGGTATAGGCTTATTATTTAAACACGAGAATACAGCAGTTAACTTATTAAAAATTCTCTCTTCTGTCTCCGGATGTCGGTAACCGAGCAGTTATTTCGAAGACTGACTGTTAAACACCGTGTTTTGAGAATGTGGATGCCTTTGTGCTTCATTTCTACGGAGCAGAGCTGATTAGACTGCTGCGCTTGTGTGTCAGGTGACTGGCGGTGGGACGGTTTAAAGATGACTGGAAGCCATCTTGGCCGTTCGGTATAGACCCCCTAAAATAACACATAACTCTTCACGTAGCTCTTCAGAAATCATATATAGTGGAGTGTTAAATTCAGCAATATCTGGTAAGCATAGTGAAGTCAATCTACTTTTAAAAGATAGCTATTCTTTGTTGAGAAAGGACTCGGGAGTGATTTAGACGTTTTTATTCGAACATTTCGTGTTTCGCCAGATTGTTGCTGCCTTGTATCTGCGGTCCTTTTTTGGCTTGATTACTGTAGCTAGCAGGAAAGCAAACATGCTCGTCCACGTAGTTAGCTAGCCTGAATCAGTATACATTTCAGTCGCTTTGTGCGTAAGTTGCTTCTGACCTTAAATTTAAAAATCTAGCTAACTGTCATGTTCTCTTTTTTCATACGGTCAATTTGAAATGGTGTGTAATCGTCTTTGTTTTCGCAAACGTGGACAATCAAAGCTTAGTTGGCGTTGGCTAATCAGGCCTGTAAACGCCTTCAGCGATATCCTAGCTAACGGTCGCGATTGCTGTTTAATGTTTTAGCATTAGCGTAGCTAGCTAACTCTAACTGAATACCTGCAAGCGATTTTTAGCTTTGACAATAACTGCGTCGTAATACGTGGCAACCTCTGCCACCTTTGAAAACGACTTTGGACCTATTATAAGAACATCGAGCCAGTCGTCGAAAAGAACAATAAAGGTCTCCCTGTTTGGATAGTTTAGCCAGCTTGGGTTTGCTGACGGAACTTGAGTTATTGTTTGGTCGCTAGCTAGCTAGCTGGCTAGCTCGTGTTTGAGTGCCTAGCTAGGTAGCCATATATTTACCAGCTAGCCATCGGTGTTTTGTTAAATTAATGGTAGTTAACAAAGCTAGCTAATTCGTGACGGTGCGAAATAAAAACTCTCACTTAAATAAATCGGTAAGGTTGGATATTGCTGTTTTATAAGCCCACGAAATATGTAGGGAACTCTCCTCGTTTTCTTGTAAACGGCCCCAAAACCAAACGCGTCCCACAAAACTTTGTAAAGCTAGTTAGCTAGCTTTAGCTTGCTGGTGTTCTAGCTAACGTCAGTCATTTCCCCTAGCTCACGACTGTGTCTAGTTGAGTGTTAAAATAAGGTGTTGTAAACCAGCTAGATACATATTTCTGGTTTGTATCAGGTCACTGTTGGTTTCTTTTTTAAACACGCTTACACCAACTAGCTTGGTTTGTTTATACAGCGGTGTTCGTTTGTTAGCCAGTCATGCTATGTTGGCTAGCCTGTTCTCGGGCCTGTCTGTTATGGCGCTGCTGCCATATGTATTTGCGCCGCATAACGACTTGTGAGCTAGGAAATCTAAGCATGGTATTGATTCGGCGGTAGGAATAAAGAACCCACTTCCAATTTCACGTAAATAAAAGTGAAATGGCTTTCGCATTCAAGACTTTTCTGACAACAAAATCTTACGTTGCTTGCTTTTTTCTGCTAGAGAATTTGCATCTTTTATGCTAGGTTGAGAATTGAGTTTAGGAACCAGATCTATAGCTGGCTACTCTTGTTCGCGGCTTCGGTTTTCTCTTGTAGATTGGGGACTATGAAGGCTTTTTGGGGGCGTTTGCGTTTTAATAGGCCACTTGACCAAAATAACAGTTGCTGTAATTGGATTATGACAAGGATGAACGTTCAATTGTTTCGAGTTTCTCTTTCGTTTAAGATTGAACGTGTAATGCTGCTGTGCCGCTCATTGACATGTGGTGTAGTTCTGTTGGTTGTTGGGAACATTTAAATGCATGTACTCGTCTGTATTTTAAATAAAGTACATTTGGGTGTTCTGTAAGTGAGGATGAGTTTTCAGTGATGAAAGCTGTTGGATTTGCTACATCTGAACTCCACTGCAGTCCAGTCAGATTATCTTCCAGTTTAGAGAAAAACCAGTGTTGTCTCTTATGGTCTCAGAACAATGATGCAGAAACACATTTAAACAACCCGTTCTGTGTAAATATGTTGAGCAGAATATTTTTATTTACTTTCACTTTGCCTTTGAAGATGGCTTGAAGAAAACACCTGTTTTAGAGTGTTGCAATAACAAATGTATCTACATTAAAGCACAAGTTTGTGACTGTCATAGTTTGATATAGCTGTCGTCTTAACCTTGAGCACTGCGTCTTCAATTTTGTGGTCTTGTATCTTTTCACTGAAATGTAACATTATTTTTTTGCCTTAGGTTGAAAAGTCTTCAAAGCATCAGCATTGGAAAACTTAGTAGAGAGACTGAGGAGTGGAAACGAAAACAAAACTCAAATGTTTAACCGTCTGGCTGGTTAGCCTGTCTACGGTTTGTGAAACTATACTTTTGTGAAGGTGGAATTGTTTGTCTTGGAGGAATAGTTCCACTTACTTTCCTGCTTGCAGAATCTGTGACTAATTGCCTGAGTGACATTTGCATTGAAATGTTCCACAAAAGACTGATAAATTGAGGAACAACAATTGTGAAAAGTAATTGCTCGAACTTTTGTGGCTTTTGACTCCCCCCCCCCCCCCAAAAAAAAAAAACCTTGTGGTAAGAACATCTTAAATTGTTGGACAAAGGGGTATTTCTCCCAGTGCGTTGCATTCGTTTCTTGGACGAAAGGCTTGAACTGACGGACATGAGTACAGCCAGGACAGAGAACCCGGTGATTCTGGGATTGTCAAACCAGAATGGCCAGATGAGAGGGTCTGTAAAGCCACCAGGGGGGCCGGGTGGGGGAGGAGGCGGAGCTCCCACAACACAGCCCACCCAGATCAAAGCTCCAAGCACAATCAACAATGGCAACTCTCAGCCTGTGTCTACAGCGAACACCGTCATCAAGTGAGTACCCTGGCTTGAAGGGCATCATGTGTGATGCCAGCTGCATAATCAACTTCAACTTTGCCAGTGGAGTCAAACGTGGTAGAATAGTAGCGCAGTGTGTGGTCTATTCATTTTTCTGTTTGTGCTCAATTGGGCTTTTTTGTATTTGGTATTTGCACATGTATCCAATGTGCCCAGTTAGTGTTATAAAATTATTTTGTGTGTTATCAGACCTGGGGATGACTGGAAGAAGAACTTGAAGCTTCCTCCAAAGGATATGCGTATGAAAACCTCTGTAAGTTTGCTTATATCAGACAAGGAAATTTTAGATTGATCGATCTTCCCGACGTTTGCTGATGTGTTCTGTTAAAAACTGTAGGACGTGACTGCTACCAAAGGGAATGAATTTGAAGATTACTGTCTGAAGCGGGAGTTGCTGATGGGCATCTTTGAGATGGGCTGGGAGAAACCGTCACCTATCCAGGTGTGTATCAGCAGGGACCATTGGTCACTACGTTTTGTTGTTGCAATGACCAGCATTGAAGTGATTTTGTTTGTTTGTTTTTGTTTTTCAAAACTTAAAGCTAGCTGAGAAACTTCTATTTATGTGTTCATTTGTTGGATCATGAAAGGTAAAAATTTGCACAACAGGGACTGAATAGTTTGGTTTAAAAGCAAGATTACAAATTGGCTTGTTCGTCAAGGATAACACAAGGACAAACTTCCATTGTGGTCCATGATGTATAGCAGTACAAGTCTTAGGAATAAATGTCCCCTGTTTATCTTCACTGACTGTTCAGTTTGGCTTATATGTATGTTTGTGTGGGGGCATCTGTAGCTGTGGTCAGGGCCATCTGTTCCTAAGTGCTTTTGGCCCTCCTCCCTGCAGGAGGAGAGCATTCCCATTGCTTTGTCTGGGAGGGACATTCTAGCCCGGGCCAAGAATGGCACAGGAAAGAGTGGCGCCTACCTCATTCCCTTACTTGAACGCATTGACCTGAAGAAAGACTGTATTCAAGGTGAGGAGGGGTGGGGGGCATGCCCACTGCCTCAGGGCTTTGGATTCAGCCTGTGGCTGGTCTGAGTTCAGTTTCTCTTTATTAAAATGCATGCAGAGCGAATGCTGAGTGCTTGAAATGTTGATGTTTAAATTTGAACATGGTTGTTGTGGCTTTTTCAGCATTGGTCATTGTGCCCACCAGAGAACTGGCTCTGCAGGTGAGCCAGATCTGCATCCAGGTGAGCAAACACATGGGTGGGGTCAAGGTCATGGCAACCACAGGTGGAACCAACCTCCGTGACGACATCATGAGGCTTGATGAGACGGGTATGGCTCTGAAATAGAGGGTCACTTGTGTGAGATTTTCGGTAGGGGTTCTGCAACATTTTTTCTGAAAGAGTTCTTTCCTCTGCAGTGCACGTTGTTATTGCTACTCCTGGAAGAATTTTGGATCTCATCAAAAAAGGGGTGGCCAAAGTTGGCCAGGTGCAGATGATTGTACTGGATGAGGTGAGCCGTGGTTGAAGTCAGCTTGTTCTAGTGATCTTTTTCATTTGCGCTGATGCTATTAACAGTGTGTCCCTTGCCCTTCCTCCCCATGTCCTGCTGGGCCGAGTAGGCCGATAAGCTCCTGTCCCAGGACTTTGTGCAGATGATGGAGGAGATTCTGAGCTTCTTGCCCAAACAAAGGCAAATTCTGCTGTACTCTGCCACCTTCCCTCTCAGTGTACAGAAGTTCATGGTAAGTACATGTCAAAGCAAGTCACTGGGCTAGACTGGGATTCAGAACTCTATCTAATCTGCAGAGCAGACGGAGTGATCATGTTTACAGGTGTAGGGGTGGGACTACCGCCGCATTTAAAAGCGGATAAACATGTGAAACTGTGACCATGCCAAGATCTGTAGATTGTGGTCCTAATTGTTGTGTTCACGTATTGTAGCGCTGATCTGGCTGTTTGTCCTTTTGCACTCTACAGAACTCCCATCTGCAGAAGCCTTACGAGATAAACCTTATGGAGGAGCTCACGCTGAAGGGCGTGACCCAGTATTATGCGTATGTGACTGAAAGGCAGAAAGTCCATTGCCTTAACACACTCTTTTCTAGGGTAAGCAAACGGCACTGCTTTGCAAATGAAGCTCATGGAGGGGATTTTGAGGGGCTTAATTTAATTCTAATAAAATATATTTTTATTTATTTATTTATTTTTAGCTCCAGATCAATCAGTCTATAATCTTTTGCAACTCATCCCAGCGAGTGGAGCTACTGGCAAAGAAGATCTCGCAGCTTGGCTATTCCTGTTTTTACATTCATGCCAAGATGAGACAGGTGGGTGTAGCTGCCTTTTTGTTCTTTGACCTGCTTTGGCGCAAGCATTTCCAATCTGGGGAAATATTTTTAGAGCAACATTTTTGTGTAATCGAGAGAATGCAAAAAAACATTTTGTCAACAAAAATTGTGAATTGGATATGTGGCTTTTTTTTTTCCCTGCTCCATTTTCTCTCGTAGGAGCACAGGAACCGTGTGTTTCACGATTTCAGAAATGGGTTGTGCCGAAATCTCGTTTGCACCGGTATGCAAATGGACCATCAGGTTCTTTTACTTTCAGACCATCTGAGGCTTGTATGCTTTTGAGTTTCAGCATAATGAATTGCAGCATAGCATTTAAGATGCATGTTTTCTTTAGATCTCTTCACAAGAGGAATTGACATTCAAGCTGTGAATGTCGTGATCAACTTTGATTTCCCCAAACTTGGGGAGACGTACCTCCATCGTATTGGCAGATCTGGTAAGAAAATATTTACTTATTGCAGTTATTTCAGTATGACCCTTTTAATTGATTGAGTGGTTCAGCACGGCTGCTGCATGTCCGAGAGGCAGGGGTGCCACACGCTGCTCACTTCCCAGGATTCTCTCTGCTTCAGGTCGCTTCGGGCACTTGGGTCTGGCCATCAACCTCATCACCTATGATGACCGCTTCAACCTGAAGGGCATTGAAGAGCAGTTGGGCACTGAGATCAAGCCCATCCCCAGCAGCATTGATAAGAGCCTGTATGTGGCAGAGTACCACAGTGAGAGCAGCGAGGAGGTCAAACAGTGAGTGTGAGGTGAGGTTCGCCAGCCTCCTCTGTGCCTGGCATGTCTGTCCCCCTCTTCCAGAGTTGCGTATACTTCAAGTGTGACTTCAGGTACACCTAACTCCTTTCTTTTTGTATTTGCAGATCACCAGTCGTACGTCCCTCTCCCCACACGCCTGCCCCCCCCCCCCCCTCCAAGATCCCCCTCACAGTGACTTGGGGGCTTTTTTTTTTTTTTTTTGGATACCCCCCCCCCCCCCTTTGTTTTGTTTTGTCTGATTCTCTTCCATCTGTCTTCCTGTGTTGTGGACCCCCCCCCCCCCATTTCCCTTTTTTGTGCCACCATAAGGAATTTGATTGAAACGAGCCAATAACGGGACGGAATCACCGTGGCCCTTCTAAAGGACTGCTGCACTGCTTCATGCTCGGAAGATTCTAAAGCACCTGTGGGAAAAGGGTGGGACAGGAGCCGTAGGAGTCGATTTGTCCACGTACCCAACAAGCAAAGGCACTACCACCTGTTGCCTGCCCGCACGGCGTCTGCCTTCACACTTCACCCTTCTCCATCCCATCTCCCCGCCACTGCTCAGCGGGTCATGGTTTCAGTTATTTGTATCAAGTGCCTTAACAAGCAGTCGAACTTGTTCAAAAGTAATAATGTTTTCTTGGGTATTGTCCTGCTCATCTTTTGCGCCTGGTTTTGATTTTTAGGTTTTTTAGTTGGGTCCCCCCCCCCCCCAAGGATTCATTCCCAACTCTGCCTCCCTTTGGATTGGTTTAGAAATCGACCAAGCACGTCTTGTAGTGGGAGAGTGAAGGGTCTGTGTGTGCTCTCCAGTACATGTAACTGGGGAGTCCAAAAATCTCCGCAGCCTTTCCTCTTGAAGTTGATATCGACTATGATCTTGGTAATGAAAGCAGGGATTTAACATTTTCCTGTTCTTTCATAAGTCCCTAAAAAGCCTTCAGTGGCTTTGTTCATATGTTGTCATGGATTGTGAGCTTCTAGAGACCCAAACTCTCTCCCTCTGTCTTCAGTGCTTCAACACTACGAGAGGTCAGAGACTCACGCCAGCCTTCTTATTAGGCCATGGTGATTCCCCACTCAGATGAACATGGAATAACAGAACCCCCACCCCTCTTTTTTTTTTTTTTTTTCTTCCCCCCCCCCCCTTGCCCTTCCTTGATTCTGTGTGGTGTCTTGTTCCTGTTAGGTGGCTATTCTTTGTCCTGTGCCATTGGAAGAAGTTTTGGCACACTGTACACTTTGTAAATACTTTAATTTCATTTTTAATGGGAAGTTTTAAAACAAGCTAAATGGGCTGGGTGGTTGTGAGATGTCCATGATGTGGTTCTGTCTGCACTGGAAACCCCTTCCCCCAGTCAACATATTGATAGTTAAAAATTGCGTTTATACTTGGAGGAATTTGGAGCTTTCGTTGCAAAAAAAGGTGTTTTGAATGTAAATAACAGTTGTGCACAGAAGGTAATTTTTCTTGTGCAGTAATGGGTTGTTTTTTTTTTTTTTTTGTTTGTTTTTTTGTTTTTTAATTTGGAGGGGAGGTGGGGTAGTTAAAATGGGGGGGGGGGTGTTCTTAAATTACCAGTGTTGATATGGGCACCACATCTTGGTCTGAGTAGTGCAACTACATGTGGAGGTTTGGAAGCATTCAGTAACCTAAAAAGGTGATGTGCTTTCCAGCCTTTGCTTGTTACACTGACTTACAAGGCACTCGGTAGGGTCCCTGGTCATCAGGGTGACTCCAACCAGAAGAAGTGAAATATTTGTATCACGTAGTAATGCTTCTTGCTGCAGTGCAGCTATAATTGGCAGTTTGGGCTGGGGGTGGGGTGGGGTGGGCACTCAACTTGTGAATGGTGTATGTAACTGTTACACTGATCTACGTTCACTGCCACTGGGACTGGTACATGATGCTTTAGGTGGAGGAAAAGAAAGTTACTCTTTGAGTAAAAGGTTTGCGTAGATCGCCATTCAGAAGAATGCAAAAAAAAAAATCCAGAAAGAATTGGTGTAAAATGTAGCGACGAAAGCGGTCTCATGGTGCATCATAAGTCGGCTGACTGTCTTCTTGAAGTCTACTTTCCACAAGATGCTGCAGAGACAAAAAAAAAAAATTATATCTATATGAACCTTTAGCAATGTTGGCTTGGGTAATGAGCTGAGTACTCCTAGCCACTAGGGGGCATGTGGGGGTGGGGTGGGTAATGGACAGATTTTCTGAGTATGGGAGGCCAAAAGGGGGCTGATAACCAAAATGCTTTTGATCCTGTCCTCTATGGCAGAAGTTCAACACCCTGTTTGAACACTAAGCGCACTGAAGGATGTAGGGGTAAACTGTGGGTTGACTTTTCTGGGGCTTGCTTGGGAGACTTTGGGCCCCCTTTTCTGCTTTATTACTCAAGCTTTGAAGGCCTTGGTTCATGTCATAGGGAGGGAAATGTGGGAGGGAATATTGGGTGTTTTCTGGTATTATAGTGGTATTCTCCATTTTCCCCATGTCTGTCAGCTCACGGCATTCAGTTGTAGCTGCATGACTTGGTCCCCAATAAGGACAGGCTTGGGTGAGACGTTTTGTTTTGTGGGTCAAGCTTGTCAACTGTGGAGTGTTGCAGCTGTGAGGTTCACTGGTGCACCTTCTTAAAAACATTGCCCTTCAGACCATGTAGAGGAACATTTAAATTTCATATGTCCACATTAAATGAGGATTGCTGTTCAGTGTTATGTGATCCTCAGAGGTGAAACTTGCAACACCCAGCAGAGACGACACTTGACTCGACTCTTATTCTCTCCCCTACAGTGGCCCCAATGTGTATATATACACACAAGTTTCCTATAAGTGTAATTGATGTTTTAAAACAAATTTTCAGGGAGGTTATTTAAAAGAATGGGGGACTTGTGTGGCTCTAGGGGAGGGAATAGGAGTCCAATCAGGCATTTTGGCAGCTGCCTTTATTTATTTATTTTTTTGTTTGCTACTCATTTACTATGGAGAGCACAGCCTGCCGTATGTGTGGGAATGCATTGTCATCTGTCAATCCTGAGTACAGTGGATTGGGCTGTGGTATTATTCTTTGGAGAATGAGCTGGAGAGCGTCTCACCATATGTATAATTGGGTTGTTCAGAAAGCACTTTCACTGAATGATCTCGAGCTCATTTTTTTTTTTTTTTCTTCCTCTCCATAGTATTGAGTGGGTGTGGGTAGGGAGGGCATCTGCTGCCTTGATGCATCTTTTCTTCTGCTCCAGGCAGTGGGTGGATTCATTCTACAGGGTTTTTGTGTTGGGCATCTTGGTGACTTGACTGGCCTTTTACGTCTGACTTCTCTCCCGAAGCACTTAATCTTCAGAAGAGTTGGATCATGTGTGCTAGGGCAGTGAGACACTAAAATGTGCAATGTTGTGACTCTCCAACACAAGGTGTTTGACTCCTGCCTGGTCTAGTGGTCTGTGGTTAGTTCCTGTCCCTAACCATAAAGAACACTAGGGAATAAGGAAAGATCCATCAGTGGGGTGGGGGGGTGGGGGGTTGAGTAATATAATTGGAAATTCATAAAAAGAGAATCAAATCTGAAGCCTAAAGTTGGAGTAACGGGGGAAGGGAAATATTGTAAAATCTGAGCCCTGTGTAAATTTTTTTTTTTCCTTTTTTTTTTTTTTTTTTTTAAATATAAATTCAAAACTAATAAATGCCAGTGGGATGTTCCACTTATGACCACCAAATTTGACCCTTTTGTTTTTGAATTGGCTACTGTCAGTGATGCTTTACTGTGCCATTGAGTTCTAAAATTGTTTTGTTTTTTGTTTTTTAATAAAGCTCACTGGAATTCTCTCTGTGTTCTGGTGTCAATTGGGTGAGGGAAAGGATCCTTGGTCCTTGCTTTATAGGCCAGTGTTTTGTAAACTCTTCACATGCACAAGAAAAAGGGTAATGCTGTCAATAAGCCAGGTGGACCTTTTTTGCATCAATAGTGAACTGATACTGTTTCTATACATGTCCATTTGTTTTGTTTTTGTTTTAGAATGAGTGCTTCTCAGAAAAACTGAATACTTGGGTGCAGAAATGTACTTCTCAGCTCTCTCCAGAAATAGTTTGTGGTTGGCAGGATGGTGGTAGCAGGGCACCCTATCTAAAGCCAGGAGGAGCATGGTGCCTTGTTGAAGTAAATGCTTAACTCCTCCATAAAAATGACTTTTAAACTATTGCTCTGCTCCTACAACTACTGTGGTGATTTATAAAGCAGACTTGATGAACCCAGCTGCACTGGTGACCAGGGAAGTGTGCGTGCGTGCAGTGTTCCAGCCACTTTCCCCAACTTGCAGTCCTTGCTGTTTTCTGGCCACTCATGTCAAAAGTTGGAAGGCTACTGCTGCCTCCTGTGTGGAGTTTAATGCATGCTGTAGCTCAAGGGTCTGCATTCTTAAGTAATGACACCATAGCTGTCAGACATCATGTTTCTGGCTTTCAAAAAACTCCTGCAATAAACCCGGGTGGTTTTAGATGGCTAAAAGTGCCTTGGAGAAACCCCTGAGATCACTGGAGTAATCAGTTTCTTACAAAAGGCTTTCTTACGGGGCTTTCTATTACTTGTTGCCACAAATAAAATCTCTTTCTGTAGTTGCTTTGTTTTTGCATAATTGCAGAAGTAGCAGTTGTGTGTTTGGGACATCCATATTTTTCGATAATTGTTGCTTTACAATTGAGTAGTGCTGGTTTTAATCCTGGTAAAGTACAGATACTATAGTGAAAACCTTTACTGTGATTTAGGTTGATTTTTGCTCGTTATATGCAATCAGGTAATGTAAAGTTAACTTGTATTTCAGCGTAAAGGATATTGAATTAATATGTCTGTTCCATTAGACTATGAAATGCCCATGCATTTCAAAGTGCTATCCAAGATCCCTTTTAGTGTTAAGATTTTATGTGTTCTAGGAAGATTTTAAGGATTTATGCTTTTGGGAAAATGCTTTCTTTTTATTTCTCTGTGCATATTTTTCTTTTATTAGGTGAGAAAAGAGCCCATTTTGATGCTTAAAACCACTAAGCACTTCCTCCCTTATCATTTTTATTTAACCAAAGCAAATCAGAGTTGTGTACAGTAAATGATGAACAAAATGATTATATAAGTAAAGTGAAGACATAAACAAAATGAATGCTTTCAGGGATTTGTAATTCCTTCTCTGGATCCCAAAATGTAAATTTAGTCTACTGCGCAACCCTGTGTAGCAGAGCTGTCAAGAGATTCTAAAAAAAAAACCAAACGTCTGTCTGATTACTGCAGGACTATGAACTCCCAGGATTCACAGATCAGCGATAACAGGAACAGAAGAACCCAGCTTATCACAGGTTGCGTTTGAGTGACTGTCGGAGTAGTTGTGGTTTGATTTAACAAAATGCACCAGCTGTCTATAGGGATAATCCTGCTAATCTTGCCTCATGGAGAAGCTTACTCCCCACCTTGTGACAGGTGAGAGATCCCACTTCTCGCACGATGTGGCCATATCAGCTCGCTTGCCTGACTTGTACTATGGTTTGTTAATTAAGGCGCTAGCTCTGATGGCTAAACTGTGATGCGATCTAACCATAAACTTAACTTGAGTATAATGGTATAAGGGTGGTGACTCAATAGCTAGCCAATCCAGGCATATTTTTCACAGCTAAAAAGCCATCCTGCTCCTGGGCTGCATTTGTGCAATATCACATCTCATTGTAAAGTATAATATATGGAAGAATGACAAACTTGAACTGGGCTTGAAATTAATCAATTTTTTTGAAAATGAATGACAATGTTCAAATGTATCAAGCAAAGCAGGAAAATGAATATTATCTTAAATATATTTGGTCTATGTACATTGTTATTATTATTTTTAGCCTCTATTGTCTTTAGCTGGTATAATAATTTTGATTTCTATAGCGGGAGGCTTCCCGGTCCTCTTTGGCTGGGCTGTTTTTAAACAGATCACACCTGTTTGTTTGTTTTGTTTTTGTTTTTAATGAATAGCAACTGATGATGGAGTGTCTTCTACAACTGAGGTACTCAAATCCCAGTCTTCAAGGTCTGGGTCTAACAGGTTTTCCACCCACCCTTTATCCACAAGTGAGGTGTGATGCCAAAGTGGCCAACCAGTTACATGAATTTAATCAACTACAAGGGATTATGACATCCAAGACTGGATTTAGATTCAATTCCAGATTTGAATATCACTGCTCTACAGTGAATTAAGTAGAACAGGCTTTAAAATGATGATGCACAATAATGGAGATGGCGTTTGGAACTGTAGTGATCATCTAGTTTTCACCCTCCTTTACATATTTGACCGTTTCTGTTCCTACTACAGACTGCATAATTTCATGTGCCCGGCCATGTTGTCTAAATAAACTGTTAGAGAATATTCAACTTGCAGCGTGAAAGTGGTTTCAGAGACGAGCCTCGCATTTCGAAATGATCACACACAGAACTCCAGATGGTCTTTTCTTTAATACTGAACTTTGGAGCCATGACAAAGCCGATCGGATTCTGAGTGAATGAGCTTTGAACCCTCTCCAAAGAGGAAGTGTTGAGAGCAAGCCAAAGATCGTTATGATCACACTCTTAGACACGGCGTGGGTGCACACACAAACGGCCCTGCTTCCACCTTTAACCCACCTGCTGCGTGTGTGCATGTGTGTGTGCGCTCCCATGTCTCCTAGCAAGATCTACTGCACTGGAGAGCTCTTAAGGCAGGTGCAGACAGCTAAACTGTTTGATGACAACAAATCCTTTGTGGATATGAAATTGGCAGCAAATCCCGGTGAGAGAGCCCTGCTGGGTTGGCTTTGGTCTTCTGCTCTTTGAGTGTTCTGTTGCCCTGGGTCCTGGTTGTTCACTCGCTGCCTGCCTGCTGCTCTTCCCTCAACCTCTCCTGCAGAGGTCGTGATGGAGGCCTTCTCCAATCTATCGCAGAGGTTCCCCAATGGGACAGCTCCTCCGTCCGAGCTATGGCTGTTTGTGAACGCTTACTTCGTGGACGACGGGAAGCAGTTTGAGCCGTGGACTCCACCGGACTGGCACGAGAGGTAAGGTGCCATCCGTTTGAAGTGAACCCAAGGTGAACTTCAGAACGTCAGAGAGGAAGACCGTGGTGGGTTTTATTTTTCGGGCAGGCCCGTGTTTCTCTCCAAGGTTTCTGACTCTAAGTTACGCGGCTGGGCTGAGGAGTTGCACGGATTGTGGAAGTCACTGGGTCGGAAGGTGGGTTTTGCTGCGATACGTAGGTTATCAGTTTGATCAGATATTTTATTCATCTGTAAATTTCAGACATTGTTCTCTCTGTTTATTCCCAGATCAGTAATGATGTCAGAGACAACCCTCAGCTATATTCAATGATCTACTCCCCAAATCCAGTCATCATACCAGGGGGGCGTTTCACAGAGTTTTACTACTGGTGAGGGTCAACGCGTCTTATATAGACACACACACGCATACACTGAATCCATTATTTTTCCTGTTGTTCATTGTACAGGGACTCATACTGGGTGTTAAACGGCCTCCTCCTGTCTGAGATGACCGACACAGCCCGGGGAATGATCCAGAACTTTCTCCACATGGTGGACAGGTGGGCTTAGCACAGCTTCTCCTGTGAGCTGCCTTTAGCCACATACATGGAACCAGATAAACACCGGTTACACTTGCAGTCTAAGCATGGCCATCAATCTGTTATGCCAAGCCTATGAAATGTTTACCATTTATAACTGTTTTTGTTTGTCTGTTTTCCTTCTATCCACTTAGGTATGGATTTGTACCAAACGGAGGTCGTATTTACTATGAGCGTCGCAGCCAGCCACCTTTCCTGTCTCTGATGGTGGAGAGCTTCTATGAGGCCACTGGAGATGTGGAATTTCTCAGGTGCTGGTCGTCCTGCTGTTAAATGCCTCTACAGTTGATTCCCTGGTGGGGCCCTGCTGCAGCTCTGCATACTATGAGGTGTTGCTCGTGTTTGCAGGCAGGCTTTGCCCACCCTGGTGAAGGAGTACATGTTTTGGATGGAGAATCGCTCCACTGCTGTGGAAGTGAATGGGACGAGTTGTGTGTTGAATCGCTACAGCGTGCAGGTTGGCCAGCCCAGGTAAGAGCCCGCCCTTAGAGGAGGCCACTCACGTGCAGGTTGGCCAGCCCAGGTAAGAGCCCACCCTTAGAGGAGACCACTCAAGTGCAGATTGGCCAGCCCAGGTAAGAGCCCGCCCCTAGAGGAGGCCACTTACGTGCAGGTTGGACAGCCCAGGTAAGAGCCCGCCCCTAGAGGAGGCCACTCACGTGCAGGTTGGCCAGCCCAGGTAAGAGCCCGCCCTTAGAGGAGACCACTCACGTGCAGGTTGGCCAGCCCAGGTAAGAGCCCGCCCCTAGAGGAGGCCACTCATGTGCAGGTTGGCCAGCCCAGGTAAGAGCCCGCCCCTAGAGGAGACCACTCACGTGCAGGTGACCCATGGAGCAGCCAGTACCCTCCTTTCTTTCTTGGCAGGCCAGAGGCTTATAGACAAGATGCAGAGCTGGCCGAGGGCTTACCTGCAGGTACCACACAGCAGACACGTATTGCATATGCACTCCTTTGCTACTGTAAGAGAAGGGCTGAAAACAGACAACGGAATGCTCATAAACTGGACCTGCTTTTTGAATTCTTTTTTTTTTAATTTTCTTTTAAATACTTTGGATTAGTTATGTAGTAGTTATGTTTAGAATGACTTGAGGTGTGAATGTGTGTGTGTGTGTGTGTGTGTGTGTGTGTGTGTGTGTGTGTATGGCTCTCTCTCTCTCTCTCTCTCTCAGAGGCCCAAGAGAAATTGTGGGCAGAGTTAAAGTCAGCCGCGGAATCCGGCTGGGACTTCTCCTCACGCTGGTACACTGACACCTCACACGGGGGGCCTGGCTCACTCCAGGACACCAGCGTGAGCTCAGTCCTGCCCGTAGACCTCAATGCTCTCCTGTGCCGCTGCGAGCATCTGCTAGCCTCCTTCCACAGGACCGTGGGTGAGCGGTGGCCGTTTGCTCCCTTAACTCGAACCTGCTCACGAACAGGTGTCAGCTTTCTACTTATCTGATTCCAGGGGTAACTAGCGGATAAGCGTTTCCCACTGGGGGTGAGGGGCTGGAGGTCAGGGGGCTGTTCGGATGCGTGGCTGGGTGGTCTTCATCCGCCCTCACCCTCTTGCCTGTCCGCAGGGGCTGAGGAGGGGGTGGCGCAAGCCTTCGAGCAGGCCGCCTCCACCAGGATGGAGGCCATGGAGAGTGTGCTGTGGGACGTGGAGAAGGGAGCCTGGTTTGATTACAACCTTCAGAGTGGGGTCAGGAACTACGCCTTCTACCCCACGAACCTGAGCCCGCTGTGGGCACGCTGCTACTCTCAGCCTGCCATGGGGCTGAAGGCCCTGCACTATCTCAGAGTGAGTGGCCAAGCTGCTGTGGCAACAACAATTTTTGTGTGTGTGTGTGTGTGTGTGTGTGTCCATTTTGGTACCTTACTAAGGTTGTAAGTTTGTTTTTTTTCATCATGTTTATAATGATCAAAACTATAACAATTTTGAAATAATATTGTTCAAACAATGTGGTATTTCTCACAAGTGTCACTAAAAATTGTAAACTTTTACTGCAATTAACATGTACTGGATATTTACTACTATTCTGGAGCCTGAGGAAAGGATGCAGCCATACATTCTTTTAATATACACATACATGTTTCAGATGGCAAATTGCAGATGGTACCTGCATGGATGTTGGCGCTGTGTCTGTGTGTTAAATAACCTATGTTATGGCTGAGGATATAGGCTATACTGGCTCTAACTGTTCAGTCCAAACACGCAGGCAGTAGTGGCCAATCAAAGAGGCGGAAAAGCTGCATGGAAAGTCGCCATTAATGAACTGTAAACTATAAGTATTATTAAAATGAGCACCTTTGCATTGTAGTGAGAACAAGCGCACCCAGGATCTGAAAAGTACCTATTACTTTAATGGGTCTAAACTCTCCCCTATCAGCTGTTGGAAGTGCAAGACAGGTGAGATATAAACTGTGGAATGTATGCCCTCAATGTACAACCCAACCCCAACCTTCCTCAGAAACGTCACCACTTAACTGTACCGCGGGAGAGTGCAGTACACATCACTGACCAGCAGATGTCTCACTTTACACACTATCAGCATGATGCCTTCAGTGATGCGTTTATCTCTCTCTCTCTCTCTCTCTCTCTCTCTCTCTCTCTCTGCATGTGTAGGGGAGTGGAGGTCTGGACTACCCTAATGGCGTGCCTACCTCCCTGAGAGAGAGCACTCAGCAGTGGGACCTGCCCAATGCCTGGCCCCCACTCCAGCACATGCTTATAGAAGGTACATGGCCAAAAAAAATCCATTCAATAAATCAAAGCTTAATAGGACTTGTGCATCTTATACGTCTGTTTATTTAAGGGTTAGCATTTCAAAGGTGTGATTATCACTCAGTGAATAGTGTGCTGATGCATCTGTATATTTAAGGGTTAACTTTTTTAAGGCGTGATTAGTGTCACTCAGCGATTAGTGTACTTGTTGTTAAGTCTCATGTTCATTTGCTCGTGTGCGGTTGTGCTTTCTTGGGTCACTGTGTCGTGCGTCTCGCTGTGCGTGCTGCTGTTGTTGTTGTGTGTTGCTCTGTGCGCTCGCGCTGTGTGTCCCAGGCCTGGCTCAGCTGGACTCTGCAGACAGTCAAGAGCTGGCATTTGCTTTGGCACAGCGCTGGATTCACACAAACTGGCTGGCGTATGCCAAATACCGGGCCATGTTTGAGAAGGTGCACTTCCTCTGTCTCCCTCACTTATCACTCTGATGTACAATCTTTCTTTTCTGTCTTCTTTAGAAGGTGGATTTGTGCTGCATTGTTGAACCAGTGATATGTTTAGAGCACTGCTGGAGGAAATGCTAGTGTAGTCAGTCTCTCTCTCGCTCGCTCCTCCCACTCCTCCCCATTTTTCTCTTTCTGTCTGTCTCTTTCTCTCTCTGGTTCTTTGTCTCTATCTCTGTTGCAGTATGATGTCAGTGGAGATGGTAAACCTGGTGGAGGCGGTGAATACGAGGTCCAGGTACAGATGTTGTAAACATATTTATATATATGCTAATTCATATTTCTCCTCTCCATCCCAATCAAGACTCTAGGGATGCATCCATTTAGTCTCGTGAGGAGTTTAATTAGGTTTGTTTTTCCACGCAATGAAATGGCTCCAGAGATGCTGTATCTCATTTACTTACCAGGCTGATTCAGACATTAACCAGAAAATTCATTTTAATCTACATTGAATTGCAAATTAACAGAGTTATAAATGAAAGGCATGTTTCCAGTGATCATATCAGACAACAAAACATTTGTTGATGCTTTATATACATTTCTAGCAATAGCTGCAGTTGAATATATGACGTACGGTTCCAGCTAACTCTAGTTTTTCGCTTGACATTACAGTTGGGGTTTGGCTGGACCAATGGAGTTGCTTTACAGCTGCTGGACCAGTATGGTGATAGGCTGAGCTCTGGGGGCATGACTTAGTGTCTGGCCTTCTGATTGGATTCATTTACCCTATTCTAAATTTGCTGTTATAAAACGGTGACCTGTGACCGCTTGTGTTTACTCGTGTCTTTTATTGAGTATGTTTTCTAATTTTAACTCTTAGTGAAGTAAAAAGATGAAAACCACTACTTACGTTGACATAATCATATTAAAGCAGCCACACTGTTATGGTCAGTAATTGCAATGCCTCCATTCAAATGGGACCAGAAGATTATCTTTTTAAGCAATACTGAAACACACATGTTAATTCAAATAATCCAGTTATGTGAGGTTACAGTGGATCACGGCTCGTCTGTGAGTCAACCCTTTCAAATAAACTTTGCAGGAGTGAGTTTACATGAGCTATGTGGAAGTCTCTGCCATTACTTTTAAACACATTAGAACAACCTGAGATTCTTGTTGAAGGTGAGAGAGAAAGGAGCTCAGGAAGAGAACGATTCTTCCGTGAAGCTGAGAGGTGGCGGCCCGGGTAACTTTACTGATTTAACGCTTGTCTCCCCCCTACCCATCATCGTACACATGCAGTTGTCATGGTGATATGTGTGGGATGCCATGACATTTGATGGACCTGGCGGTGTCATTTTCCCCATCCTGCATTCTGTGTTATGTTATATACAGAGGTGGGAACAGACCATTAAGTTGCTAGTGATAAGTAAGTCCCAGGTCAAGTCCCAGGTCAAGTCCCAGGTCACGTCCCAGGTCACGTCCCAGGTCACGTCCCAGGTCACGTCCCAGGTCAAGTCCCAGGTCAAGTCCCAGGTCAAGTCCCAGGTCAAGTCCCAGGTCAAGTCCCAGGTCACGTCCCAGGTCACGTCCCAGGTCACGTCCCAGGTCACGTCCCAGGTCAAGTCCCAGGTCAAGTCCCCAGATTTGATGCCATTTCAAACGTTAACACCAACACCGTAGTTGGTGTAGTTTTGGTAGGTACTAACTCCTGCATAGCAGGAACATCCCACTTGAGTCGTTACGTGGGCTGCACTAACCACTTTGTGCCACTGCAGGTTAAGTTAATTTAAATACTCCTCCTTTGAACCCATATAAAAGATTCAGTGGACTTTTAACAACACAGAAAGCAAGCCTATGATTGCAATTGGCCCTCTGTGTCAGTTGTGTATCTGTCCCACCTCCTTCACTTTTAACTGCTTGTAAATGTTTACCTCCCTTCTCACACACACACACACACACACACACACACACACACACACACACACACACACACATGTACATCTGGTGGTGTCTGCTGTGTTGATTTCGCAGGTTGTCGGAGGTCCCCCACCCACTGACAGCCTCATACAGCAGCAGTTCATCTGTGATGTCACACGTTATGCTGAGTGTTTAATGCAAATGTTAGACAAGACCCATGAAAACTAATGTGTGTGTGAGATAGAGAGGGTGAATAAGAGAGAGTGGGTGCGAGAGAGACAGTAAGCCAGAAAGGGTGTGAGAGAGAGGGTGCATGAGATGAGAGGAAAAGAAGATGAGAGACTATCAATGAGTGAAGGAGAGTGGCTGAAAGCATGGATTCTGAGCTTGGGGTCAATTTTGTCGGACCGGTATTAATGCAGCGGCTCAGGGGCGATGTGTTGCGTCCAGACGGGCTACGGAAGGGCAGACTCCAGGGGCAGTGTGCTACGTCCAGACGGGGTAAGGAAGAATGGACTCCAGAGGCAGTGTGCTACGTCCAGACGGGGAACGGAAGGACAGACTCCAAAGGCAGTGTGTTACGTCTCGGTATGAAGAGCTCAGACGACGTCCGCTGAGGTCTGGCTTCGCTTCACACCGTGCAAATTGTTGCTTCTCAGATGCCTGATTTTGCCTCCTACACAGTCTTGTAAATGGGGGAACTGAGCAGTCATTAATTTTAATGTGCAGCACTGAAAAATAACACTCACCTAGAGCACGAAGACTCAAAGAAAGCGCTCGTCTCTGCTGGGCCTCCTATTTGCTAGCATTTTCCCAGTGTTCTCCGGTGAATGGATCTTGTCTGGAGAACCTGGAAATGTTGTAACATCTTATGAGTTCAAATGGGGATTTTAGAGGTCAGACAAGGTTAGCAGGTTTACACCTAAGTGCAGTTAAGGTGTTGTTTCTTTCCCTTTATTGATCTTTTGACAAGTTTGGCAACTCTGTCTGGCATCGTGAAAGTAGTCACCATCTACTCATTACAAGAATGGATGTACAAGGCCCATTAAAGTGCATCCTAAGGCGATATACTGAGTGTGTGTGGGTGTTTGAGTTTAAAGTCGGTCTGTCTCATATACTCATATGTTCATATACACTTTAAGTGTTTACGCTTGAATTCACTTTGGATGGGGTGGTTTGGATGACTGGAATGAAACACTCTGTGTTTGCCCTCTCATGTCTCTGTCTCACTCTTCTCATGCTCCTCCCTCTGCCCTGCCCACTCCCTGGCAGCTCCGCCCCCACACACCTCTAACCTCACTCAGGAGCAGAGAGGTAGGGGCTCAGGAGCCTCCTCTTAGACTCCAAGCTACCTGCACTGATGCACAACCATCCTGTATATATTCTTGTTTTAGCTTACACTGTAAATTATTTATGCATTGTCTACAATTAAGTACTGTTAAAACATATAGCAGCCTGTGTAGTACTGGCACACTAAACAATATCTTATTGTGTGGCTACTGGTGTATGGGAATTTGATTTTGCAAGATTTATATATCCTGATCCCTTGCTTGTTCATAAAGTTTCTTATTTTAAGATTATGGGCTTTCTAATAGCCATTGCCTGTAATTTTCCATGTTCTTCTCTGGAATGCTCACACAGATTTCAGTTGCTAGGGTGACGGCCCCAACCCCGTCATGTTTAGTAAACATTTTGGTCTGTCCTTGAATATCTCTGCATAAAAGTAGAACTCTCACTCTCACACCCCAACACCACCACCCTTCTCTAGATCTGTTAGAAAGAAATATCAAGGCTCTGTGTTCCTTACAAATAAATGTATGTTGTTCTGTAAAAAGCAGTTTTGTGTACTCCATTTAGAAAAAATACAGCACAGTATGAGATCCATGTAAACAAACATTTCAGTACACTGCTGTAAACATTAATTACACTACCTCTGCTGCAAGATAGTTTCTGTAAAGTCACCCTGGTGTGGAGGTCACTGCCAACTTAAGATGTGCTATTACGAGGCCCTGGTGTGTGTTATATGATCTCTGTAATGGAGGGTATGGATTAAACAACTTGCATTTTTGTACTGGTCAAAAGCTGCATTGATTTTACATAGTTCCATACATGGATCACTTTGTATTCATTACACTTGAAGAATTAGAGAGGAGATAATGGATCAAAACTGGATTCTAAAAACCGATTTTAATCTAGAGGCTCCTGTTGGATAAAACCGCATTGATTTTGGAAATTATTTGGTGCGCTATTTAATTGCCTTTCACCTGCTATTGTAGCTAGAGGAGCAATATTGCAAGTTTGTCATTTCATTCATCAGCTATTAGTTCAATTTGAAATATCAATATGTTTACCCTGGGAGGGATTCGAAGATGTGGGGTGGTGACTTTTCTCTGTTCCGTTGCTGAGACTTTAAGTGACGTGGAGGTGTCAGTCTTGTGAGTGGTTCTCTCTGTCCTCAGCTCCAGGGCAGCTATGCCTCCGCAGAGAGACGGACGCCCCTGTTCCGCACGCCTGTCCGGGCGACGCCCTCACACGACGCACAGACCACCGTTTCTGCCCTCTGCTTTGAAGCGCTCGGCTGGCCACGACTCTCCGACCCTCTCGAAGTGGTCGGTCCGGTCGGGGTCTGATTGGACCGAGTCCCCCTGCCGCCTCCATGCTAATACTCAAATTCCCCAGATCGCAGGATGCAGACAAACCTCTGCCCCCTCCACCTACCGCGATTGATGCCCCAGATGCACTTGCGCCTGCGGTTGTGCTGCTTTGTTCTGCTGCAGCCTGTCTGACTCTATGCGGTTCCCGAGGGCAGGCCTGGGTTCGCGGCCAGGCCGACGTCCTGCTGGGTGAAAAAATGCATCTCTGCAACACAGTACTGCTCCCAGCGTTCAGAACCATGCCAATTCTCTGCTGCTTGTCCGGGGTGTAGAATCCCTGCTGTAGGAAGGGAATGCGTGCGGCCTACGTCTGTCTGTATGGATGTGTACGGGCGAAGGAGACTGAGAAGTGAATAGGGTTGTACTAAGAATTTGTTAGGGTGAGTGAGTGAGTGGGTTTCGTGGGTGGGTGGGGCATGTATTGTGCTGCATTGAGCTACCTTGAGGGGACCTTGTTGGAAAAGAAAATAATGGCAAAAGATAATTTACTGAGGTCATAGGGATAGTTTTACATGGTTTCCCCTTTACCCCGATGGTCAGCCAAGAAATGTTTGGCGCTCAGGTTTTCCTTTATTTTTGTTGTGAAACTACATAGGTAGTGTAGCTAATTCGTAACAGAAGCTTGATATGACATACTGTTATGGATATGAAATGATCACCCAACAACTTGATGTGGTTTGGAAGGTATAAGCTTCCTTTGCATGTCTGCTCAGGAGAGTAGCAGCACACGCAGGCTATAACAGCACACGTGGTGGAAACACAGAGTGTAGCAGCACACGCAGGCTATAACAGCACACGTGGTGGAAACACAGAGTGTAGCAGCACACGCAGGCTATAACAGCACACGTGGTGGAAACACAGAGTGTAGCAGCACACGCAGGCTATAACAGCACACGTGGTGGAAACACAGAGTGTAGCAGCACACGCAGGCTATAACAGCACACGTGGTGGAAACACAGAGTGTAGCAGCACACGCAGGCTATAACAGCACACGTGGTGGAAACACAGAGTGTAGCAGCACACGCAGGCTATAACAGCACACATGGTGGAAACAGAGTGTAGCAGCACACGCACACAGTGGCTTTCAGGCCTCTGCACTGCCATTTTCTGTCTTCATGCAGTGCATACACAGTATGAAGCAAAAACATGACAAGAGAAGAGCATGTACCAGGTAACAATTAGAAAGCACATGACACTTTACACTAGCACTGTTTCATTTAACATTGTTTCACATACAATCTACAGTACACCATATATATATATATATATATATATATATATATATATATATATATGCATGTATGTAAATGGAAAAATGTATTCATAGTAGTATTAGAATATGATGCATATTTACATTTGAATATTGCACTGCAGTATTGCATTTAAAGCTTTTTCGACTTGCCACTGTCATTGCACTAGCAGAGGAGCAAGTCCTGTTACAGATGCAGTCTCTGTGTGGGTGGGTGGGTGGGTGGGTGAGTGTGTGAGAAACTGCAGAAGTGATTAAGCATGCACTATATAATTTGGAGGTAGGTGAAAGTATCAATATTTAGGTACTGTATTTCACACATTCTAGTACTTCACCAGTGGACATAGCCCACAAAGATGATACTATTTTGTGTGTATGTGTGTTGCTTATTGTGTATGTTGTATCTTTCTGAAGGTGTGTGTGTGTGTGTGTGTCGGTGTCTGTGTCTGTGTCTGTGTTTCTATTCTGAACCACTGGGGGGCAGCAGAGCCCCGTCAGTCTACTACAGCAGGAGCCTCCATCTCACATAGTGTGGCATGAATACATGCCAGAGGTAATGTGGGTACCCAGAGAGGCAGCTTTCATCTGAAGTGTGTGTGTGTGTGTGTGTATTTGGAGAGGTGGGGGGTTAGTGAATGTAATGGGGGTGGGGTGTGTGTGTGTGTGTGAACAGGTAGGGCTCAACTTTCTCAGTTTCTCTCTTTGGTGTAGTGGGCTGAACAAATCCAGGGGATTAAAGGATTCTGTTAATTTGTGTGCATGTGAGTGCACGCACGTGTTGGGGTGGTGAGGTGTGCGTGCGCGCGAGTGTGTGTGTGTGTGTGTGTGTATAAATAAAGTGTTGTGTTTGTATAGTGTGTTCTCTGGCTCTCCATGACCTTTGCCCTGCTCTAAAGGGTCATGTCTGTTTGCTGTGGTCACAGCAGTATTTAGCAACACACACACACACACACACACACACACACACACACACACACACACACACACACACACACACACACACACACACACAGAGGCTGTGATTCTCTTGAAGATTCTCTTGCTCCGAATCCAACTAAAATTCAATTTTGTGTGACATACAAATCAATGAGCCCATATCAGCTTGCTTCTGGGTTGTTAATAGTACTAATACAATGCTTTTTAGGTTGCTGTGTTGCTATGAGACCGATTCTAGCTATGAAATAAACATGCTAATTGTCATTCACAAGCTGCCAGCCACACCCTGTTTTAATGGCACCGCAAAGAGAAGGAGCATATTGTTCATTGCAGAAATTAGTCTAAAGTTTCAACTGAACCTGCTGGTCTTTATTTGAATGGCATTTCTGCATTCAAACGAGCACAGCAGAACTGTTTAATTTCACTCCATTGTAGAGCGGAGCGGGCCGCTGTTGCAGCTCTCAAGCCAGCTGGCTCCGGGTTTTGTCTATTGGTTTGTTCTTTAATTCCCTGCAACAGCTCTGTTAATGCAGTGGTGTGTTTGAGCAAACACTGGCGGCAAAGGTGCGAGCTGCTAATTTTAAACCGCGTGTGTGTGTGTGTGTGAGTGCGTGTGTGTGTGTGTGTGTGTGTGTGTTTGTGAGTGAGTGTGTGTGAGTGTGAGTGCGTGTGCGTGTGTGTGTGTGTGAGTGTGTGAGTGTGAGTGTGTGTGTGAGAGTGTGTGTGTGTGTGTGTGTGTGGGTGTTCAAGTGTGTGTTTAAAATCTCTGAACTCAGGCATGGCGTGAAAGCAAAGCGCGGCTGAAGTGACAAGCTCACGTCTGTGTCCGCGACCTCGGTCAGACCCGTCACTCTGACACTTCTACGCAGTGTCACGCAGCACGTCACTCCAGCCAGAAAACAAGAGAAAGTGCGACCGGAGGAGAGAAGAGAGAAAGAACACAGGAAGCATGAACAGAGAGGAGAGAGAGAGAACGGAGTGAAAGCATGAACGGAGGAGAGGAAAAAAAGAGAACAGAGAGAAAGCTAAAGTCCCGTGCTTATCGCAGCTGCACATATGGCACGGCGGATGAGATGCGAGGAGGAGATGGAGGGATAAGCAGGGAGAGAGAGATTGGAGGGAGGGATGAGGAACGTCTCGATGGCACACGTCCGTAAAAACGGTGCAAAAACATTCCTTCCATCCCACAGTCCTCAATGGAGGGAAACGGTGTCAAAGGCGGCGAAGTATTAATTCCGGGGCCGCGTGAGCAGGAAGGAAGGCTTATTACTATAATTATTGTCACTTGCGCGCCGGCCCTGAGTGACTTACAAATGCTAATCACATGGACCCGCTAAAGTTGCGTGATGCCACTGTCGAGGCCGGAATACCGGGAGCAGGAAGCCGTCATCCTGCACAGCCCCCTGCGTTTAAAGCTAAGTTCCTGTGCCGCCAGTTTGTTGCCCTTCCATAGCTGGTGCTAAAAAGGGGCGAAACGGGGACAGCAAGATGGAAAGAATATAAATGGGGCATTAGACGAGGGCAGAAGTGCCAGCCCATGTAGCTGTTTGGAAAGGAACACAATCCGATGGGCTGACTGCTAGGAACGGTTTGATGCAAGGGCTGAAACAGCAGGGGCTTCCTGTCATGAGCAAAACCACAAATATTATCCATTATTCAACAGATATTGCTTTGGGAAAAAAAAACCCAAAACAAAACAAACGAGCAGAACTCCAGTTGTGCAGTGAACAGCTTCACAGACTCCAGATGTTCAACAGATTGCCATCGGTGCCCCAGGCCTCTCTCAGATTGGGGTGTGAGCGTCTGTGTATTATGCCAAAAGTCAACACGAGATTGCTCATGGGATGATGTCATCCGCTTCTTTCCCTTCTCCTTTCTCTGTTTCTGTCTCTTACCATTCCAGTAGGATCATGTAGTGGTTACCTTCCATGGTGACTCTAATTATAAGTTACTGTAAATACAAGTTAGATAAAATCTGCATAAAATACTAAAAAATACTACTGTGGAAAAACTGCATTTCTCTTTTTCTGTCTGTTGTTTTAAGTGCTCAGAAGGATGCAGGTGAGCTCAGAGACGCCCCGCCGAGTGCTGTCATTACTGCTGTCTCGTCCTCTCGAGTTTGATTAGTAGCGCGCGGCCATGGTGTGTTTGCCGTGGGTGCTCAGGCGCAGGAAGCCCTCACTGCCTACAAGTCTCCTCATCGGCATGAAACAGGAACTCGGAGAGACAGAGGGGAAGAGAGAGGCTCTCCTAATTTTTAGCGGGGCATGGGGAGGTCACCTGCCTTTTGATCCTTAATTACGTTTCATTCGAGGCCCGCCTGAGCGGTGGCACCTCCTTCAGCCTTTAGACGGCCCCCCTCTAGTCGGTGTCTCCCAGGAGCTGTCGGCCGACACTTTTGGTCCCGAAGGAAGAAGAGCAGAGGTGAGAGATTTCCTTACCTTGCCCGATGCCCACTCTGACTGGCTTTGGAGCACGTCCCTGAGTTCGTTGAGTTTGCGGTTGCTACCTTAAACCCCAATGTCGAGATCACAGAAAGCTGCCTTTCAGGATGCGGTTTAGGATCGGTGTAGGATTAATTCTGAGATAACTCAAGATTAAAAGTTTACTTTCTTCATTAATTCCTTCATCTTGATTAACATACTTCTGAAGCCCCAAGGTCCTAAACTAAGGTAATAAATGTAAATGTAGTAAATTTTGCTCCTCGGTTGCCCACTGTAGGGTTTGCAAGTGCAACATGTATTGCCTACACTGCAGATATCCCCTAAGTGCTGACACCAAGTGCTCCTTGGCTGAAATCGGCGTCATCAGCAGTTCAAACGCGAGTGCGTGGGCTTTCCCCAAAGAGAGTCATATTAAAGCATTGGCTTATATGGAAAGCCAAACTGGTCAAAATTGACCTCAAACAAACGTTTATTTGTAAAAAGTCGAAAAAAGATGAATTTTGGACACTTTTACACTGTAAAATATGGCATTATTTTTCACTATGCCATAAAATACGGCACAAAAAAAAAAAATCAAAAACATAGTTTTTTACGAAGTTTATATGTCACTTGAAAACGCTGTAAAAAGCGCCACTTTAAGTGCTCTAAAACGCAGTTTTTTAATGCCGCTTTGGCGTGCCTACAATGGTGTTTAAAACACCATTTTATAGTATAATAATGAGCTCTACCTACTGGGTTTAACAGTTAATAGATTTGAACTTTCTTCACCCAATCGCTCACAAACAAGGTCAGACCAGACCAGTCTAGGTTAGGTTAGCTAACTAGCTAGGTAGAAGTTTAGTAGACCTAGCAGTAGTGACCATGGTTAGGTACCTCAGATATCGTATTTTAAATGGGCAATTTAAATGGGTAAGTGCTCCAATACACCGTTTTTTATGCTGCTTTGGTGTGCCTTTTATAGTCTGATAATGAGCCCTGCCTACTAGACATTTATTATACCTAGCAGTAGTGACCATGGTTAGGTACTTCAGACATGGTATTTTAAATAGGCACTTGTCTAACTAGCTAACACCAGCTAGCTAGCAGCATTTCCTACAGCTGAAAGATGGTGAGGAGGAACTTCATTTTGCCTCATAGATGGACACAGAATGACAGCACTCCACAATCCAGGACCCGATGTAATTCAATCAAAATTAACAAGGTAAGGGACATTTTAACCGAGTTAATCGCTGAGTCCGTTAAACTGGTAAAATACTAACTAGAGACAACTCACTTACTGATAATTGGCTGCAAAACAAAGGTAGCTATAGTTGGCCAGTCGAGTTGTTTCTAGTGCTAGACTCAAAGCAAGTTTGTCATCTTGCAAGAACAAATGCACATTTGTGTTGAACTTGATGGCTAGCTAGCTATCAGAGGTTTGGTTCGGTAGTGTCGTTATAGCGACTGCTCACTTCAGACTTTTGTTATGGTTAAAACTGAATGAAAGGGGAAGGGGTTATTGCAACAAGCTCAAGAAGGACGCCAAATAGCGAATATGGATAACCGTGCTATTGGTCATGGAGCATCCCTGTTTTGTACACTTGCATTCTTGCTCTACGTCTAGCACTGGGAAGTCAGGAGTAACCCTGTCCCCCCTCTTTCTCCACAGCTAGACAGGGGATTGCTCCTCCATGACAGGTTCTGCCTACCACTTCTAGCCAGCCCTCTGCACTCTGAGGCAAAGCTCCACCCACCACTTCCAGCCAAGACTCTGCGCCTCCTGATCAGGTCTTATCTACCACTGCCAGTCACCATCCTGAGGTAATAAGGTTAGTCATATTTATTTTTGTATATGAAGGTACATTGACTACTTTTAGGTCAGACTAGGTTTGAAAATGTAAGTTGAAAATATGTAGCTTGTTGACTCCAACATTTTAACAACCGTTTATCAAACATTAAAACTAAATGATTATTAGTTATAAATATTTTTGGTTATAATGATCTTTTATGGGACTTAGGGAGGACTTCTACATGGATCTGAATTTGATGTTGAAGAGGTTCTCCTAGCATTTCCAGTTAAAAATAATGGTGGAAATATATGTACTTCAGTAGTCTAATTTCAGTCCTATAAAATTCTTAATATATTTCTCTATATCTTGTGCTCATAAATTGTTTTTCTTTTGTTGTCAGAATGACAAAGACCTGGTTCAGATATTGAAGGAGTTCCAAGAGCATCATATTGACCTCAACATGAGCTGCACAGTTATCACCAGGCGCAAATATATTCTCAAAAGTGCATGTACTGCTCTGGCATAACGTTATTTTGACTGGCATAAAGTGCCAAATATTGAATTTGTGGGGGAAATGGAAGAGGATTATAAAGGCCCAAGAAGAGAATTTTTCAAGTCAAGGTCAAACAGTGTTATGCTTTTGACATATGTGACTGCACTGGCAAGATTTCAATTCACTTTTCATTGTCTTTGTAATCATAGCCTCTTGATTCTTGAGCTACAGCAGAGCCTTGGAGTTTTTGTTGGCAGACCTGGGCAGCTGCTCTTCAGTTATGATCAAACAGTTTTAGAGCCAACAAGAAATTCTATACAGCAGGCAAGCTCACTGCTTATGCGTGATGGCCCTGGCCTGAGATGCCTCAATCGAGAGCTGTATTTGCTTATGTGTGGAGAGAAGCCTGATTTGCCATCTAGGATCAGGAGTTGCAGAGCAAACTAGCAAAGGTAAGTAAATACTTCTTACATGGTAACCTGTTAAACTAAATTTAGGAAAAAAATAATTTGTTAAAATGAAATATTTACCAGTAGTTACCAATTAATATATTTTTATTCTTAGTTATAGTGTATTTAACCGTAATCTAAAGCTTTATTCAGTGTGCCTAGGAAAACCCCCCCCAATCAAACTAATGTTGATAACATATAAGCAAACAAAAAATAGAATTGCTTTAATTATTCAGGTTGCCATGTATAGCTCTCATAATGAGCTCGAAGACATCAAAACAACAATGGGAGAACTCATTGCTGAGCGTGATGTGCCAAACATTTACACAGCTTCTTTAACTAACCTGCCCACGATTTATGAACAGATAATCACTCATCATCTATATCACAGGTAAGAGTCAGCTACATTTTTATTAAATTAAATTAAATTAAATTAAATTAAACCTCAATTTTATGCATATAGTTGGATATATATATTTACACATTGGGTTCAGAAAGTATTCAGACTCCTTGTCTCACACTTTGTTGTGAAAACATGTTTGAGAAAGAGTGAGTAAAAGCCATACGACAGCCTGGTTGGAATTTGCTAAACATTTCTGCAGAGATTGTTGTCCATCTAGCAGGTTTTCCATTTCTGCACAGGACTTTTGGACCTCTTATAGAGTTAGCATTGAGTTCATTCTTACCTCCCTGACCAAGACCCTTCTTATCCAGCTGCCCAGTTAAAAGATTAAATACAGTTAAATTCTAATATTTAGGTATTTCTAATGTAATGCATATTTCCATCACAAATTAAAGAACATTTTTATGCATTATACCACACAAAGGTCCTCCCTGTCATGGAACACTCGCCTCCGCGAGTCACATGGTTTGGTCCACCATGTGCAGTGGGAGGATCTTGTTCGTAACCATACCTGCACACACCTGTATTGTGTTAGTGTTCATATTCACCGTTTGTAATGCATGGGAGTGCCGTTGTCATTGTGTAGTAATAAATGTTTGTCCATGTCGTTGAAGCCTGAGCATCCTTCCCCTTGCCCTTTGGCACTCGGGCCACACACGTTACAGAATGACCGACCACCACAGGACACCAGCTCCCTTGGCAAAAAACGGACTTCCTAGCAGGAGGTGCATAGGCACCCCCCGCACTGCTGCCTGGTTCCCAGGACATTGGGGAGAGGACTGCGACCACTGTCCGCGTCCTCTTCGGAAGCGAAGGGGAACACCCCCAGGAACCTCGTGGGGGGCCTAGGGCTGTTCAGCCTGGGCCGAGGAGGACCGAAGGGCACCACACTGACCAGAAAGAGGGCGGTTGGGTGGAGCAATTGGGATCTCCGGAGGTCAGAGCTGAAGCCCGAATCCCTTTCTTTCAGCGGACTCGCCAGCGACACTGGAGGGCTTTGCCCAAAGCCCCCGGAAGCAAACCACCTTTGGGACGCTCCTAGAGTGGCAGGCAAGAGGAGGACTGTTGGGGAGGGTGGCACATCTGGAACCGGGGCAGATGTGCATCCCTGTGTGTCCATTGAGGCCACGGACACGTCAAGGCACCTGCACGGATGGTGGGTGCCACGTCACTGCGCTGTATATGTTTTTGTGTGGGCTGCTATTGTTTGTTTGTCTATGTGCCTTTTGTATGTTCACAGGTGTAACGTCGTTGGGAGCGTCCCGGACTACCCTGAGAGAGGCAGGGAAGCTGCCTTTCTTCCTCTCACCTTGCTGGTGGCACCTGGCCTGCCTGGTACTGGGTGGGTACGGGGCATGGCTGTGCTGTGTTTGTGTTTATGTGTACATGGCACCTGGAGGTTCGTGTTCATTGGACGGACGCGTCGGGAGCCGCGCCCCTTGGCAGAGGGTTCTGTCATGGAACACTCGCCTCCCACGAGTCACATGCTTTGGTCCGCCACGTGTAGTGGGAGGATATTTGTTTGTGGCCACACCTGCACACACCTGCACCCTGTCTTGTCTTTACGTATATAAACCCATGTCAAAGTGTGCAGTGTGCTGGTCATTGTTGGTGTAGCATGATGATGTTATGGTTAGTCTCGTAATTGTTAATGCATACATGTTCATGTTCATCGTTCATGTTATATGTGAGTGCCACAACGTTGTGTGTAATGAATGTTCGTCCAAGTCGAGAGAGTGTGCATCCAGCTCCATTACACTCCCACTGATTTTTCTAGATAGCTCTCTAATGCGCAATGGTTAAGTCCATGTAAAAGTCACAGAGGGTACAGAATGCTGGTTCTAAATGCTACTTTCTAACTGAGCAAAGACTTTCAAATCCTTAACAGTGTGTTCATTGTCATAATTAAACATGCTGCCTTTTTTTAACCTGACAAAGATATTGATATCCCTTTTAACATAGCTAAACATTTACAAGTGATTTCTGAATCAGTGGTCTTACCTGTGTTTAATATTAACACATTTTCACATGTTCTTAGCACAAGTATTTATCAATTAATTATGTTTAATACTTCTATTTGGATTTGCCTTTTTAGAATAACTAATTCTGTGTGTATGGATTATAGATGATGCCAAAGAGGAGATTATATTTAATGATTGTGCTTAACATATTCAGGGTGGGAAGTAGAATCCACCAGTTCACTGCAGGAGTGAATTCCTGTGGACTGATGTGGATAGTGGTGGAGAGGTTCTGGGAGCAGCTCCTCCCAGTATTCACATACACTGCCAAAACACTTACACGAGCTGATGTCCTGTTTACAATAATATGGAGTGCTGAAGGCAGCAATTATAGAGAACAGCAAGAGGAAAGCATGTCCCTATGGGAGTGCTGGCTTATGACCATTCAAGGCAAGTGACAGTCATCTTGTTTGTGAAGAGTATAAAGCAATATTTTGTCATGGTAGAATATGTATGTATAATATGTATAGAATATATAAAACTAGTAATGGTTATACATTTTATTTGTTCATCAAGTATAACATTTCTTTGAATAAAAATCAACAGAAGAAAATGTGGATATATTATATGAGGACGTCCTCATATTTGTCACCGGGGCTGACTCAGTCCCTCCACTGGGTTTCCAGCAAAACTGCCAGATCCAAATTTATGGTCAGGAAAATGGTAGCCAGAGGATACCATATGCATCCACCTGTGTCTGTTGCCTCTTTCTACCATGAGGAGTCACAGAAGAAGAGGAATTCACACAGCTTATGTACATAGCGTTAAAGGGATCATTGGGTTTTGGGAAGGTATAAAAGGGATAAGCTTTTGTAGAAATGTTTGTAAGTTTGTAGAAATGTAGAATTATAGTCTTGTATTGAATGTCAATATATACATCATTTCTGATTAAAAATAAAATTGACATGCATTCTTGGACTTATCTGATCCATGCTTTATGGCAACTTGACATGCCACTGTTAAATGACTGTCAGTGATGGAATTTTATGAGTTTATTTTTATGTAAGCTTAATTTGTATTATTATTATAAGGCCAAAGCACTACAAATCAATACATTAAAAAAAGAATAAAATGAAATATTGATAAAGGCCAATCTAAAAAGAGGAGTTAAGTAACTTCTTAAAAATGTTCAAAGTAGTATTTCTAATAGGCTCTGATGAAGCATTCCATAAACTTTATGTTTATTGCATTGCAAGAATATACATTTCTGAAAAAAAGTGCAAAATGCCATAAAACAGATATTTTTTCACTTAAACATAGAAATATTTATTAACATGGCTCAGATGGCTCAAATAGCTCAGAATTCCTACACATATCTAGGACTGGTTAGTGAAATTCAGCATTTTGATACCAGCCAAATCTTTAAAAAGTTTGAACGATCCCCAATTTGTACTGGAAACGGTTTGACTACTGCCAAACCTGGGTCAGTGATGTCAGAAAAGAGATAACATCTCAAATGAAGTCTTCCAAGTGTTCCCTGGGGCCTGCAAATGGACTAAACTGAGCAACCAGCTGCTCCATGTCTACAGGATCCAACATGAACTGTATTTGAGGTACTGCAACCATCTCTACCCAGTCTACCTCAGGTGCAAGGGCTCCTCCACTCTCAGCAACAACAGCTGGTGGGGATTCGAGACCACCTTCACTTGTGCTGGCACCAAAGAGGTCATGCATTGCAGTAGTTTCCTGTCCCTGCTGTTCCAAGCCACCTCTGACAAAAATCTGCATTGGGCTCTGGTGTCCTTCTGTCCTCAAACCATGACTGTTCCATTGTTAGGCAAAGGCATCCAGATCTCTGTTGATCCTTGGCAAGTACACATAGTGAAGAGCCCAAAGATGGAGCTCATTGTCTACATCCACAATTCCTTCACGCTCCTGAAAACTGAAGAGGTCATAGTACACATTTGCAAGCCCACTCCACAGTTCACTCCAAAGTCTCTCAATTAGTTGGTTATGCATGCTTCTTCCTCTTATAGCACTGCCTCTTTCATAGTCTCTGAAAATGTTCATCAGCAAGCACACTGCATTGTTCTCTCTGCCACAATCTGTCCTCAATCTAGAAGAAACACCATACTTGGCCACAGCACTTATAAAGCTTTCCATCACAGTGTTGCTCCGGTTGTTATTGGAGGCATGTAGGAAGATGATGAGATGGCTATAACCATCAATACCTCCATCAATAATCATCCTCCATCTAAAATAAAGTTCAGTAATAATGTTAGTATATGCTTTGGGGAATAAGCAGACAGACAGCTTGCCATCTCTCTGGTTGTTTAGGCTATTCATTTTCAAAAAGTCTATAATTGACTGTTTCTTTGAATTTATGTCCCCAAGAAAGAGTGCCATGAGTTAAGGTCTGAGTATTTACCTTATTAATTTGTGTTTCCCATCAAGGTGCCACAGAGAGTTGGGTCCAGCCATACGGTATGCTCTTCAGTGACATTGTCTAAATGCAACTGTTGTAGGATTAAACCAACGTATACTCGCCCACACTCTGCATCTCTGGACACGAACTCCCATGGCATGCAACTATGCACCAACAGCCTCAAGTTCAAGCTGGTCATTTACAGCCACCAGGTCCTGGATCATTTCATCCAGAGCAGAGTCTGCCATGTCAGAATATTTTGATTGAATTACATCAGGTCCTGGATTGTTGAGTTCTGTCATTCCGTGTCTGTCTACGAGGCAAAATTAAGTTCCTCCTCACCATCTTCCAGTTGTAGGAAATGTTGCTAGCTAGCTAGTGTTAACTAGTTAGACAAGTGCCTATTTAAAGTACGATGTCCGAAGAACCTAACCATGATCACTACTGCTAGGTCTACTAAACTTCTAGCTAGCTAGTTAGCCAACTGCTTATTTAAAGTACTTGCCCATTTAAATTACCCATTTAAATTGCCCATTTAAAATATGATGTCTGAAGTACATAACCATGGTCACTACTGCTAGGTCTGCTAAACTTCTAGCGAGCTACCTAACCTAGCTAGCTAATAAGTGTATGAATAAATAAATTGTTGCCCAAATTAACACATATGTAAATCCCAAAAATAAACAAACTTGAGCACTGTTTTTTCAGCTGATTAAGATCTGTAGTGAACTGATCTGGTCTGACCTTGTTCGTGAATGATTGGGTGAAGAAAGTTCAAGTCTATTGGCTGTCAAACACAGTAGGTGGATATCATACTATAAAATGGTGTTTTAAATGTCATTGTAGGCACGCCAAAGTGGAATAAAAAACGACATTTTGGAGCACTTAAAGCAGCACTTTTTATGCCGTTTTGAAGTGACATATAAACGGTGTAAAAAACTGTGTTTTGATAGTTTTTGAAGGGTATTTTATGACATAGTGAAGAATAACACATTTTGTGTCCTAAAAGCATCCACAACGACGCTTTTTTCGCAGTTTTACAAATAAAACGTGGTTCATTTGAGCCGACTTTGGCTTTCCATAACAAAATAACGCCGTATTTTGCGGCGTAAAAGCGTCCAAAATGCCGCTTTTTTTTTTTACGGAGTTTTACAAATAAAACCCGTTTCGTTTGTGGCCACTTTTGATCACTTTGGCTTTCCATAGGCTTAAGCATTATCACAAGCAAACAGCAGAGCGGAGCTCAACGCAACGTGCACGTCTTATCCCCGTCTCAGCACTCCCGCGCGGGCCGGCCCTCAGCTCCGAGCCCCGCCGCAGTTCGCAGGGTGGGGGATTTAGTTTCCTCCCACGATCCCGATTTTGTACTGCACTGCGGTTTTGTCCCGGAGTTGCAGATTCAGTAATAACGGTGATTAAAGCGTACGATTAAAACTTCACTCTCAGCGAGATATTTTGCTCATTTTTCTGTAGTCATAAATCGTTTTAAATTTGGAGCAAATTGTTGGCCAAATTTGACACTGTTCAGTCATAATTTGTAAGGCCATTTTAGTCAAGTACGTGTCTTAGTCTGTATCTAAAAGGTCTTTTTCATTTTTGCCACATTCATGCATATCACAGAGACATCATGAATTCCAGTTCAACCTATATGTTGAACAGTTATTGCCTGTATTGTGCAGGCCATGTATTAATGCACCAGTCAGCATATTAGCAACTCTGAAACTCTGGATTACCTGTGTCTTTTCCAGGCCCCTGTGTTAGAGGCTCTGGAATAACATGTGCCAGTGCTACAAGTACTCCTCCTTCATTAGAAGCCTCATCTCCAGATGTCACTTCATGTCACATTTGGAGCGCAGCAGTGATGCTGGATTCAGATGGCTATGCATTTTCCACAGTGTCAGCCCTGCCTGTGTCTTTGGAGAGACAAGGAAGCGTGGGAATCCCAGCCCGACACCACCACTCTGTTGGAGACAGAGGCTGGAAATACTGGGGGAGGGGCAAATGAAGGCAGACAGGAAGAGAGAGAGAGAGAGAGAGAGAGAGAGACACCGGTCCTCGTGTGCTTCAACAGGAGGCGTCTCCTCGGGGTCGTCTGCTGGTTTAGGGTTGGGGTTTGCGTGACTGCTATTGGGAATCACTAAAAGACGCTCCGTAGGGTGCCCCGAGAATCTCAGAGCACCTCATCCACAGTCAGTATTAAAAAATGTCTGAGACCGGCTCAGAGAAGCGGACTCGTTTAGTGCTTCCATCTGGCACTTCCATCATTCATCATTACAACAGAGGGGATTATGGTACAGTGGACAGGGACGGTATTTCAAACAAAAGCATTTTGAACAAGCCAGCCTGCGAGACATTCAAGGTTGATTAACAGCTAATGGAAAAGAAATTTGTGCCGGCCCGGCATTCCGACAACATCGGGATTAACCTTTTTTAAGGAGCTTCATTTTATCAGCGCTTAGACCATTAGGTTGGTGATGAAGTGAAAAATCCTCATGCCATCATGTCATCTGTGCAGGGAGGCCTCCCCGGGGAGACGGCTCCTCTCCAGCGAGCGCGCTTTCCCTTGGAGCTGCAGCCGCGCTAATGTCACCCGTTGTGCTTAGTTTGTTTACAATGTTTAATCTCGGTCTGATTAATGAGAACACACCCCGAATCTGGCTACCTCCGCACCCTGTTTAAAAATCTACCTTGCAGCCTGCTGAAACAGCTGGCCCTGTCTTAGCTCGAAGTGTACTGGCAGAGAACAAAGCTGAATGCACACCGTGTAACGGGATGATTAGTTAGAGTGTTTGTTGTTGTGGAGGGAAACATTACCCTGCCAGGTACGTTGGTTCCGGACCATGAAGTTCTTGGTGGGTGGGTGCACTGCCCGTCCCTTTGCATTATGCGCACTGCTGCGCGTTGCACTCGTGCTGTACTGGTTAATGTGAGCCCAGCTCGTTGCCAGCGTAGAGCTGAGTGTTGGGGTCCGGCTCAGGGTCAGGCGTAGGGGTCACTGCCCAGCGTTTGGACTGTAGGGGATGCATGCGTCCTTCACTCTTAACGACAGTCTCTTCAGTCCTCTCTGCTTCGTTACTCACAGCTAATGACAAACAGCATGCCTCTCCTCTGTCTCTGACCCCAGGGGTCCGTGAATCCATCAGTTGTGGTCTCCGTGAACTACAGTCATTTCCCGGCTGTGAGGGGAGCGCCGTATCCCGCGTTGCCCTGATGTCATGCTAAGCAAACGTGCTGTCCAAAACACACGGTCCTGATCAGAACGGCCGAGAGCCCCTTGCGGTGTTCCCTCCATTAGTTGACCCTTCATCCTTCGCAGGTTCTGCTTCACGCCAGTGAAAGCCTGGGGTAGTTTCAAGCATCTGCATGCTTACTCACACACACACACACACACACACACACACACACACACACACACACACACACACACACACTCACACAAAAACCATGACCCTCGCTTGCTCTGTGCTCAGGCTCACCCTTGTAGTGCCTGCTCCTCTCTGTCTAAGAGAGTAGGTCCTGCCCTGGTGATGTAGCTCCTCTTTGCAGTTGCACAGAGGTGGGGGTGGGGTGGGGTGGGCTTACTAATGACAGGCTGGTGGATACAGGGCTTTGCCTGCCTGATGTCTTACAGCCAGGACCAGGTAGTTTCTGTAGAATGCATTATGCCGTAAGGATCACTGCTTAGTCTGTCTCACATGTGACTGGATCACTGTATAAAGTGCTCCTTTATGTGACCGGATCACTGCATAATGTTCTACTGACATAATTTTCTACTGATATAGGAATTGTTGCAGCACAGCCTTTTGAATATATCATTATGTATTAGTGGATTGCCAATATTCAAAGGTATGTCAAAATCAAATAAGAATAACATGCTGTACAATATAAAAAAATCCTGTGGTATAGAACTTGGCATATACTGTAGCTCCTTAATATACACATAATATACACAGGAGGCTGTAATGATGACTTTCAGTGGCAAGACAAAAAATGTGAACCCCTTGGAGTGACCTGTGTTTATGTATAACTGTGTTTATATATAACTGTGTTTATGTATAACTGTGTTTATATATAACTGTGTTTATGTATAACTGTGTTTATGTATAAATGTGTTTATATATAACTGTGTTTATGTATAAATGTGTCTATGTATAAATGTGTTTATGTATAAATGTGTTTATGTATAACTGTGTTTATGTATAAATGTGTTTATATATAACTGTGTTTATGTATAACTGTGTTTATATATAAATGTGTTTATATATAAATGTGTTTATATATAAATGTGTTTATGTATAAATGTGTTTATATATAAATGTGTTTATGTATAACTGTGTTTATGTATAAATGTGTTTATGTATAAATGTGTTTATGTATAAATGTGTTTAATGTATAAATGTGTTTATGTATAAATGTGTTTATGTATAACTGTGTTTATATATAAATGTGTCTTTAAATGTAATCTGATCTTTATCCAAGTTACAATTACGGACAAACACAATCTGTTTAAACTAATGACATAAAAAATTATGTATTGTTCTTGTCCATATTGAATACATTATTCAAACATTCACAGTGTAGGCTGGAAAAAGTGTGTGGACCCACGGGCTAATGAGTTCCACAAATGCTAATTGGAGTCAGGAGTTGGCAGACCTGGACTCCGGTCCTTGAGATGAGGCTGGAGGTGTGGGCTATCGTCTCTGACTTCTAAAAACTGTTCATACATTTTGAGTTTGTTATTCACAAGATGCCTCTGCTGAGATGACCCATTCTTTTGTAAAATAAATAAATAAATAAATAAATAAATAAATACATCAAATCTCAGAAGACCTACAATCAGAAATTGTCGATTTGCATAAAACTGGATGTGGTTATGAAGAATTCTCAAGGAGTCTAAGCATTTCGTTTAGATTCAGACAAATTGACTGTAAATGGAGTAGATGTAGAATTGTGGCTACCCTCTCTAGAAGTGGGCAGCCTGCCAGCTCCAGAGGTACAAGTGGAAAGCTCGGCAAAGTAATTATGAGCCCTAGAGTAACAGCTACGGGATTAAAGCAAAGATCGGAACTGGTTAACATCTCTGTTCATTAGTGTACCAAAGGAGAACTGCTGGACGAGGGACAGCACGCTGTAAGCTGCTTGCATCCAGGAGAACCATCGCTGCATGTCTGGAGCTAGCCAATGAGCGCCGAACCGCTCCAAAGCGCTGCTGGGCAAATGATCTGTGGGCTGAGGAAACTGAAGCTGGGAAGTGGGGAAGAGCACACGGCAGCAGCGTATGGCGTAGAGAAGGAATTGCACACCAGCGTTAAAACCTGGGTCAGATGGGCTGGTGGAGGGAGCATCGTGAGCTAGTGCTGAGCCTGGACCAACTACCATCATCAAGGGTGATGTGAAGTCCCAGGTTTATCAGAGTAACATGAACACATCTTTGTGTTTGAGCACAGTGTGTATGTTTGTTTTACTATGTCCTATCTTTGACACTTTATTGCTCATGTTCGCTGTAGCATGACAGTATCCTTGTGCATTGGCTGTGTCGTGTGCATTCACTGACAGACTGGCACTAACCAAAGGCCAAATCTTGTGCCTTCACTATTTCCTCATCTAAGAACTCAGTCTGTGAGTTCCATTAGTCCATTTGGACATCCCTGTCAGTCTCCAGAGGTTTGGACATTGTTTTAATTGATTTTTATCTGACTTCTGCACACTTTATTTGGACGCTTTGTTGTCATCAGCAACTGCACTGTCACCGACAGATAATCAGAGCTCACTGATGGGCCTAACTAAAAACCGACTCTGATCGGGATTTCTGACACATTGAATCGATGGAGTTATTCATAGTAAAAGCTTCTAAGATTTATTATTGTTTGCGCCAGGCTAAGAACTCTGTCCTCTCGTCTGTTGCAACGAATGGAGCTTTAGAGCAGAAAGAACACACACACACACACACACACACACACACACACACTCTGAGCATCTCTGTGCCATCTCATGCCTCCCCCTGCTGCTCCTCATGTCTGTTTAATCTGACAGCTGCTACACAGCCTACACACCGAAACTCTGCGACCGATTTGGACAGCCTCAGTAAACCGGAGGAGTCGAAGGAGAAATTCGCGTGTCCATTATCAGGAGCGTTGGGCTCGATCGCGCTCCGTGCCGGCAGGCTGTGGGATGGTTTGCTTTCGTTGCTGTTCAGCGAGCGTGAACGCTCCCGGGCGGAGCGCGCGCGGTCGCGGCTTCTTTATTACAGGGCTGCAGGTAATTCTCCTCGTTACGACTCTCAGCAGGGGAGGCGAATAAGACGCGGAGCACTTCCCTTTTCTTCTGACTGCTACAGCAGCCGAAGACTGACGTGGCGCTGTGGAGAGGACTCGGCCGCTTCGCCCCGCTAACGAGGCGCGTGGCAGCGCCGCGCGGGCCGATCCAGTCTGCTCAGACCACATTAGGCTCAACGCTTCATGCTCTTTTAACACCTCACGCGTGTTATCTCGTCCCTCGGCCAGAAGCAGTGTGTAATGATTTATTTAAGGCCGCGAGTGATTTCAGGATAAGAAGAGGCTAAGCCCCCGGGGCAAAGAACGGGTCATGGACGAGGGGAAGATGCTCGTGTCGATGCGCAGTGGAGAGAGAGAGAGAGAGAGAGAGAGAGAGAGAGAGAGAGAGAGAGAGAGAGAGAGAGAGAGAGAGAGAGAGAGAGAGAGAGAGAGAGAGAGAGAGAGAGAGAACGTGGCCACACTTGGATGACCGCAGATAGCCCGAGGAGGTCGTCGCTATGCACGCGGGCCCGCGATGGCAGGATGCGCGATGCAGCAGGATGCGCGATATCGTCTCCGCTCGGATGACGAAGGGAACATGGACATGGAAGCTTTTGGTGTAGTGCAGTTCCTGATCTGACTAACGCTCCTTTCCACAGGGTCCCTAAGCAGTGCGCTGCGGGTCAAGGGTACTGCAGCTGATTAAATCCCTTCATTTAGAATGCCCTGCAACATCGTCCTGCAGAAGACTTTATGCACGTCACGTTTATTCGTTCCTCTTGACAGCCGAGCAAATTATACAGTCCCTTTGTTGGTTAATGTTGCTAGACCGAACTGTATCCGTGTAATGTCTACCATGTACGAATATCTGGTTCAGCTTGTTATAACCGATATTTACCGTAAATGTTAATGAGTTAAATTTGTTTTCCAGCTAACTTTTCTGAGCTGGGTACTTCAACCTCACTGATAGTTTTCAGCAAAAAAATTAAATAAAAATGAAATATTAATAGCACCACACACAAGTGAAGTCTGACATATTCCTATTTATTTGCTCCTCTCCGACAATCAGCCATCCACCAGGCTCATCTCTCCAGAGGATCTTGATGAAAAGCACAATGATTGATGGGTAAACAACTATGTCATCTTTCTGCATAGTGATAAACCATTACACACTACTCCCTGTGCTATTTGGACTTCCTTTTGAACTGAACATTTTCACCTCCTCTTAAAATGTATCTTATTATTTCTTATAGTCCATTTCATAGGGAACTACTGGGGTGACTAGAAAGGACCTCAAATCTCCAGGGAGGAGTAGAGATTAACTGCTTTGACTCAGTTGATTTGTACACTTACTGTACTGTGTGTTCCATCATCCTTCAACACCTTGATTAAGGTGTTTCATTATCACGTCATAAAGGTAAAGCATGTTCATGGTTCTTATTAAAAACACCTGTAGTCTCTTTCCGACAAAGGCTAGCATTGAGGGCTGCATGTGTTTCATTACTGGATCTGAGGTTTATTCACCGGGGACACATTGTGCAGCAAAGGAGTCACAGCACTGCAGCCAGGAGCCATACTGATGCCAGATCTTTTCTTTCTTTTCTTAGACACATACATGCCCACTCCTCTTTTTTTTCTCCTCTCTGAGCATTCTTGTGAGACTCTCGTTCTCACAGGAGTTCCGCTTACTCAAACATCATTGAAGGGAAGAAATATGTCAGTTTTTTGGACTGCTACCCCCCCCCCCCCCCACCTATTCTTATTGGATGCAGCAGATAACCAATCATAATCCTTTCTCTGCCAAAAGGAGGTATGGAAGAGTGAAACTCCCCTGAGTGACTGTGAAAAGGACTCAGTCCGATCTCCCTTCCAGCTGGCCCCGCGGGATCCTGGGAAACGAACAGGACAGGAAGCATGCCAGCATGTGGCGTGACTTCCGCCTCCCTGCACTGGCATTCAGAAACAACAACAGAGACAGAGGCCGCTTTTACTGCCGGTGGCCATCTTGTGTCTGGGCGAGGTTGGGGACCGCACAAAGAAAACGGACTCTGCCGAGTGACTGATGGGAGAGCAGAGTCTCGAGGACTACCGGGAGACTTTTACATCATGTGTTATTTTACAGCTTGGCAATAAAGCAAAAGGGCTGCTAGCTACCCTGAGAATGGCCTGTGATCACCTCTCTGATTATTTCACTCAAACTGGCAAACACACCCTGTCTCCTGGCAAACACACCTTTCTTCTTTCTGGCATGGATGCTCTTTCTTTTGCTGGCTGAGATCACCACCCCCCCGCGCGATCTCATCTGCATGACCGGCACAGATGTCATGTCTCCTAATGTCCCTCCAGCCGTGGCATACTGGCTTCTGCCCGGGGGCGCATGAGAGTCCCCTCACTGGCTCACACCCTGCCTTCCCCTCTTCGGCTGACTCAGGGTTTGAGCGTGCAGGGCTGCTGCCTGCCAGAGATCCTGATCCCCCAGGCTACAGGAGCTGATGGGGCCCTGGGGGCGCCTCTCTCTTTAAACACCCCCCCTCCCCAGTGTATGGTGGCATTGCTGCATACGCTTTGTCTGCATCAGTTATTTTAATACTTGCATTAGTGATTTTAATACTTGCATTAACGTTTGCTAATGTTGCTGGTGGATGGTAAGAGCCCGGATTTGGGTTGGACAGAAGAGAGCCACGTTCATGAGCTGCTGATGAACATGACTCAGCAGTAGCCTCCACTTATGTTCTTGTCTCCTTGTGCATTAGGCGTTTGTTAGATCTGTGTTTCTTTCCTCTCCCCTTCATCTCCTCTCCTCTCACCTCACTCTCTGCTCTTCTCTTCTCCTCTCACCTAAGCTCACCCCACTCTCCTCTCCTTTTTCATTTCATCTTTTTTCAACCCTATCTTGCGCTCACTGGCTGAACTGTTGTGACACTATGCATATAATGCAGGGAAGGGGAAGAGAGTGTGTGTGTGTGTGTGTGTGTGTGTGTGTGTGTGTGTGTGTGTGAGAGTGTGTGTGTGTGTGTGTGTGTGTGTGTGTGCGTGTGTGTGTGTGAGAGTGTGTGTGTGTGTGTGTGTGTGTGTGCGTGTGTGTGTGTGAGAGTGTGTGTGTGTGTGTGTGTGTGTGTGTGAGAGTGTGTGTGTGTATGTGTGTGTGTGTGTGTGTGTGTGTGTGTGTTTGTGTGTGTGTGTGTGTGTGTGTGTGTGTGTGAGAGAGAGAGAGAGAGAGAGAGAGAGAGACATACAAACATAAATGTCTCAGCTGAGGAAGCTCACAGATGGGTTTGATCTCCAGGCGTTGTGAAGGTGTGGAAGTTTAGGGTTCAGCATAATGAAAGTTGTTTGTACCCACAAGGGGAAATCCTTCACATCCCCTGCCCGCATTCCCTACCCTCTTTCTCAACCTCTCTCCCCATCTCTCTCCCTCCCTCCCTCCCTCCCTCCCTCCTCTCTCTCTCCATGTCTTGTTTCATTCCCAGGTACTCAAGATCAGTCATGATTGACAGACACTCTAGTTGTGTACTTATTGCAGTTGCTTGATCTCTGATTAGACACTATTCCCCTATTCCCTCTCTGCCTGATGGAGAGCGAAGCATCAAAGACATCACTCTTCCTCTCTCCGTCTGGCTATCAGTCTCTCCTTCTCCCTCTCTCTTTCGCTCAGTCTTAACCTCTCATGTTCACCACATGGTGCGACAGTAGTGGGTATGCACATCTCTTCTTTGAGTTTTTCGTCTGTGCCCCTACAAGATAATGCCCCTGGCAAGATATCCCCTGCACCATTGGTTGTGTTCACATACACCAGGGCAGCTACTGCTACTGAAATCAATGTGTGTGTGTGAGCTGAGCTGTAATGAATTCTTTGCGGGCTGTGAGCAGATTGCGTCCCTCCAAATGTTTGCTGGGAAATGCTGCATGCCCATTTTAATTGGTTATTCTAAATGTTATTACATTATTATAGTGCTATAAATTACACACATTACAGTGCATACTGCTACAATGAGAACTGTGCGTGTGTTCACGTGTTAGCATGCTGATTCAGTCATGGTAGCCTTAAGCCATGCGACTGGCACTTGGTGTACGTGGGGGAATCACTGATCGATCCGAAATCACTTCGCTGATGTTTTTCCTCCATCTCTAAGACCATATAACCACGCCAGAGTGGTTGCACAAGCACACACTCCCCTGTTTACCACCCGAGCTGGCACTGATGTACCGGGCAACACGCACAATATAACATCTCGATGGTTATCGCGCGGAAATAAGGGCGCAGAGCTGTAATTCACACGGGCTCGGCACAGACCAAGCCGTCGATGGGATTGCTCCGTGTCTGGGTTAAAGCGCGTGCTGTCGCTCAGCTAGTCTGCTTATATCACGCGCAGCCACCGCTCCGCAGCCGCTGGAATAAATTGGCTCGTGCGAGACGGAACGTCCTTTTAAACAAGCGCAGTCGCGCGGCGTTTGGTGGACAACACTGCTATTTAGAATTGGTCTTGAATTTGTCTTTATTTGGCTCGTTCTGAATTTCCGAACACCTGCCCAGTCCGCCTCTGCTTCTCTTCTTGGGCGAGCTTATGTTTATGTTTTCATTATGCTTATTTATCTTTGTTAAAAATAGCGAACTAAAACAAACAAACATTTTGAACAGCCCATAAAGATCTATCGTCAGCTTCATTAAACTGGCGTGATTTTTGGAAATATTTTAGCATGTGCATAAAAGAGGTTTTCATTATAGCTTTGATGTAAAGAGCCCACAGGGAAGCACTTATAGTATTTCCAATTGCTACCAAATATGAATATTTGTATGATTTGATGCATTTCCTTGCGTAACCTTTTCTGAGGGAAGCCAATCTCATCGGGACTTGGCGGCTCGCCGTGTTTATTTACGCCTTCTTCTGTGAAATGCCAGTGTGCGGGCGGAGACGAGCAGCTACTGTAGCTACTGACCCCAATTTAGGAGAGTCAAAAGAGTCACATTCGCTCGCCGGAGAAGCGGGAACATATCACTGCTGCGTGTGTTCCGCCTCCCTCTGTGCGACGCCGCCACCTGACCCAGTGCGTAAACGTGGCTGATTTGAACGTCTGAATGCAGTTATGTGGAAAAGGTTGGGGTAGGAATGTTTATTTATTTATTCATTTATTCATTCATTCATTCATTTATTTATTTATTTATTTATTTATTTATTTATTTATTTATTTATTTATTTATCTATCTATTTATTTATTTAGTGGTGAGGCATTTTGCGTTGTTGAAATGTTTGCTCGGGGTTTGTTTCCATCCATAAATTATGATTCCACTAGTAAAAAAACCCAAAACAAACATTTTTAGATAATGGGGAAGACGATAGAATAGACGTCTCCTAATCTACGGTCTTTGTATTCATACCTTATGTACTATTTATAGAACGATTTTGATCAGTCACGGCTGCAATATACATTCTACCATCTGACAAGTCAGTACCATGTGAAAGCCTGTTGAACGGCAACCAACAGGGCCCTTCATCTGACAGGCCAATTTCTCACCTCTCACTCTGTGGGGCTGCTTAGAAATAGCTGAGTATGTGTGGGTCTCTCTCTGAATCTCTCCATATCCACATTCCTCTCTCCTCATTTCCCTTTCCGTGACTTCATTTCTGTGCCTTCCTCAGTGTCTCTGACTGTGTCCTTACTTCTTTACTCCTCCCTCCGCCTCTCCCTCTCTCTATCTCTGTCTGCCCCTCTCTCATTCACCTCCGTCTTGGTTCTCAACCCTCCCCCCTCACCCTCTCCCTCTCTCACCTCTTTGCCTCTCTCTTGCTTCCTCTCTCCCCTGCCTTCTCACCTCCTCTCCCTCTCTCATCTTCTCCCCATCTCTGCCACTCTCTCTCGCGTTCCCCCCCCCCGTGTGTGTGACGCATAGCTAGAGCAGTGGGTTGAGATAAAGCCCATCATTTGGAGTGTCTCCGCTACTGGTGTTTGGTGGGTGGCTGGGTGCTGCCTCTCCACTCAGCAAGGCAAAATGGCCTGTTCTATCCTCCACTGTCACTCTGACGCCATGCCTAATGTTTGAGTTTTATATTCAACAACGGCTGTTAAAACCAAGGACGCATCAGCGCGGACCGGAACCACTGGCAAGATGGAAATGTCTTTCATTCCTTCTCTTTGCTTTTACTGTTGGGCAAAACACAGAGGATATGGAGAATGGCAGAACATTGGGAAAAATGCGTCACAGTCCTGTGAATCGGGAGAATTTCCACACTTGTGCTATGAATATAGATTGGGGGTATTTGAGTGGTTGGAGCCTCCTGGTCCTTGTTTTTGCCCCCATCTTTGTTTGTTTTAGCATAATAAGCACATTAACTTCCCTCACACTTGTCTTTCCCTACCATATAAAACAATTTACTAACATCATCTCACTTTATGAATTATTCACTGAGTTCAGGGAAAGTGTTTCCGGTATCGGAGATCAGAGATGGAACCAACAGACAGTTATATTTCTTTCTCTTTCCAAACACTTACACTCCCCCCCCCCCCCCCTCCCTCCCCTTCTTTTTGTATATGTTAATGACTAAGACATTTTTTCATTGGGCTCAATGAATTGAGTTGATTCTCATAATGTAGAGCTGTGTGAATATATATAACTTCCTCCTGGAATATTTTAAAGGGTTTTAATGCCGTTAAATGAAGAAATTTAAAAGTGACGTGAGTGAAAGCAGGGAACCAGTGGAGAGGAACAGTCAATGAAGGAGAGCAGCAGTGTGAGATGTTCGAGTTACTCCAGCTGCAGCTACGAGGAACAGCAGCAGCACTTTCATTCCATTAAAGAGTGTTTCCACCCAACCCAAAAGTGCAGAGTCATCACTACCTTGGTCCCTCAACCTCACTGTCTTTGATCAACCGAACTGCCAACAGCCCTGAGTCTGGGTAAGAACACGTAAACCAAGCGTTATATTTTACACTGGTAGCAGCAGAGGTCGGTGATAACCTTAGTAAACCTTGGCGCTGCTAATATTTGGCTCGTTTTTGAGCACTGTGAAATGGCGGATGAGGAACAGGCTACTCCTTTGACACCGTGCATGGATAGCCTCTGCTGATGCAACACACTTGTACCATTTTGAAATCAACTCCCTGCCCTTATCAACGGTGATGGACCGCAGCCATTAATTCATGGATTCAAGCATTTCGAAGTTGCTCCCCATGTTTCCACTGCACAGAGAAAGTGAAACTGCTATTCACCACTAGGCCCTGGATACTGGCAAGGCTTAGACCTGCTAGTGAGAACAGAGAGGCTAAAGCTGGTTTGAGCAGACCGCTTTTTTGGCTACTTTTCAGACACACTTTCCCCTGCAAACCTCAAGAACCTCTGGCAGTCCACACTTCTGCTAATCTCACTAATAGGTGAGGCTTTTCCCCAGTGTGGCTCAGAGGTGCTTTGGGACAGGTTTGAACCCCTCCCTCCAACTTAAAATTCATGAACATGGAACAGTTATCTTGGCGGCCACAGTGAAAGTGGCAACCCAGCGTGAGCGAGCTCAGTTACACGTGATTGTTCCAGCAAATACTGAGACGAGGTGGAAGTAGATAGCATCAGATCACTCAGCAGGTTGCTGGCTTCCAGCAGGGGCTGTGTGATTGTGCTTTGCCTATACATTTACCATGTATTGTGGCCATGCCCCCATCCATGTATACGTAGGCAGGAATGGGATGGCTTTCAACAGACTGGCTGTGTGCAATGTTGTATCACCTCTTCACGTGCTCCCAACGGAGGACGCTGATCCCTTCACAATGACTTCTCACCACCTAAACTTGAGATTCTTCCTCTGATCTGCACTACTTTTATGACGATGACCCTGCCCAACTTCGGCATTCTCGACAATGTCTTTCTCATCGCTATAACACACATCACCGGTGCCCAGAATAGTGGGATTACCACTTTTTTCCCCAGATATCGCCACGACAGGTTCACTGATCATTCCCAGTCCCAGGAACGTCATTCGTCCTTCCCTCCCCTCACATGGATCATACCTCTGAGGCCTACATACACAACCTTGACACCCTTCATCTCCTTCCCCAGGCCTTTACCACTCTTCCTTTTTACACAGGGTTCATTTTTCTACACCGCGAGATATGACACCACCTCTCTGCGCCCAGAGATGGGGAAACTATTAGTGGCTGGCATTGCTGACCAAGAGTCAGCTTCACTGTCCCAGCTGGTCCCTCCCATTCCAATCAGTCAGACGTTAAAATGGTTCCTGCTCCTTTTATGCAAATTGCCCTCTCAGGCTCTAAACAGCATGCCCTATGCGATGCTACTTCCAGTCTCTCACTGATTAAAAATGAATTTTAAAAAACTACCTTTGCATTGGCCTCTCAGCCCATTAGCAAGTTGTTCTAGCTTCCTGAGTGGCTGGACATTTGTTCTACTTTGGGCACTGGAACTGTAATACGGTCCCTTATGTATCGGTGAGGTGACCTTACTGTTTTCCATACTGTTGTATCCAGTCATCCTGTGATTTTGGGGTTTTGTCACAACACAATGTGACAGTTTACAGTTGTATGACCCTACTGTGCCGTTCTTACTCGTCACGCCTTGTTCCGCTGTAGCGTTGGGTGATTGCTGCCTCCCTACTCATTGTCCCCTTTATGTCTGAAATGGTGATTGCAGTCTTCATCAACAGCAGCCAAGTGAGTGTGGCTTGTGGTGAGTCTAATTAGGGCCTCGCCCTGTCCAACCTCCACATTAGCTGTTGCTAGAACACTGTCCACTGTTCAAAACGGACAAGGGCTGGTTATGCTCGATAACCCTGTCCCAGAATCAGTCTTCCTTGCCAGTCGATGCACCCCAGTGTTTTCTCTCTTAGGCCGCCCACGTGAAGAATACGCACTGGTATCAGCAGTTTCCATGTTCGGTGTTTTTCACTGCCCGGCCCCAACATAGACTTGTCGGACACGTGTTTATCCCCACATGAAATACCACAGATTGAGAGCTTTCTGAAAGATTCTGATTGTCCCGCCCCTATGAACACCCAGGTCTTATCCACCACGGCATTAATGCAAGTGATGCTAAGGATATGGCGTAGCAGCCATTTTATATATCTCAAGCTACACTGGCCTTACTGCAGCTGAATGTGAACCAACTCTTGACAGATGGTATTATTGAAGAGTTTGACTGGGTAGAACAGGGCCTACGACTACCTCTCTGGACCCTCAGAGTAGCATCTCTTTTCCTCCTTTGTGGTCCCAATTCCCCAACCTTAGAGTAGCAAATGGCCTCCTCACTCCTCTTCTTGTAGTGCCCTAGAGCAGGTGGTTATTCATCTCTTATTATTGCCGGCGGTGTGCCACCTGTCAGTCGTGACTCTCCCCAGTGCCACACCCCCAGGCCCAGCTAATCCAAATTTCATCTAGTAGGCCCTTTCAGATTGTGGCTGCTGATATTACAGAGCTACTGGTGTCAACCAAGGGTAGCTGTTATGTGTTGATTTTGTTGGACCTTTACATGAAATTCATCAACCTCTACCCTCTGCAGACCCAAACAGCAGTGGCAGTCAAACGCTGCATTTGTGAACAGTACATTCCTCAGCATGTGTCCCTGAAACCCTACACTGTGACTAGGTAAGACAACTTGAATCTGACACACCTTTGTGGCCGGATGTCAATTCACAAGCTCTGCACATCCCCAGAGCTGAAGCACAATTGCATGCTTTAGGAGGAAATGGCCTAATACTTATTTATGTTTGGACATGAATGGGATAATCATCTTCCTCAGGTCGCACTGGCTTATAACATCCATGCCAGCATAGGCTTTACACCTTTCTGCTTAGTCCTTGGCCAGGAGGCCCATGTACCAGTGGAGAGTCTACTCAGCACCCATGATTCTGTCTACTCAGGAATAGCTTCTGCTCTAGCTGCTTATGCTGCGTCTTTGTGCACATGGCTATGGAAAGCCTACCAATCCGCTACAGCATTCAGGGCTGCCAGCTCAGGAACGCGAGCCAAAGTACTTCAATCGCCGTGTCAACTACGGCCCCTATAAACCTTGCAACTTGGTTCTGGTGGGTGACCCTCCCCCCACTGTCGTAATAAACTAGCCCCATGCTAGATAGGCTCTTAGGATACCTTAAGCCCCCCTGCACTAGCAGGTCAGCTCCTACCCATTGCCTTCCAGGTTCGTGAGTTGAGTAAACCCAAAGTCCTTCACCATAATTGCCTCAAGCCACTTGTCCCTAGTCACCACAATGCTACAGTTGGGACCTCGCCACCACTACGGCCCCTCCCAGCCCTTTGTTCTATCCCTTGTGACCTGACGATTATGTAGCTCCTCAGCAGGCCCTTCCTCCTGTAGTCCCGCCTCCTACGTCCCACAGCCAGGCATGGGGACATCACGTCTCTGCTGTCCCCTAGCCCCTTTCTCACACCCCTTCTGCCACACCCTACTCCCCAGACAGCAGCAGGCTTTAAAATGCATGCAAAGTAAACCCCTTTTCTAAGCGTGTTCTTGTCTAAAGGCTGAAAGTGACTTTCGAGGAGCCTTTGAGATGCCCAGGCTCTGATTTGGTACTGCTGACCCATAAACCCTCCCAGCACTGTTGGAGCTGCTGGTTTGAATCATGCTGCTTTCAGTCTTTGTCCCTAACCTGCTTTTGTACACATTACACACAAACATCCACCTTCTCTTCAGGCTGTATATCCCACTCACTCCATTTCTGTTTTGCTCCATGTCTTTCTCCTTCTCTCTTTCCCAACCCCCCTTTCTCTCCCTGCATCTTCTTACATCTATACTTTCTCTACATCTCCCTATCTTTCTACCTTTCTCTTTCTCTCTCTACGTCTCTACATCTCTTTACTTCTATCTTCCTCTGTCTCTCTCTGCCTTTCTTTTTCTACTTCTCTCTTTCCTTCTACTTCTCTACCTCCATCTCTCTACTTTTCTCTATCTCGCTACACCTCTCCTTGTCTCGCTCTACCTTGCTGTCTCTACTTCTGTCTCTCTCTAGCTCTCTCTTTACCGCTCTCCGTCTCACTCTACCCCTCTCTATCTTTATTTCCATCCCTCCCTCCTCCTCCAGCCTCCCCAAGGCATCCGATTACATCAGAAATAAAATCGCAAGGTGTCAACACAGGAAGAGTTGCAGAAAGTCTCTTTTAAAACTCTAATTGGTTAGAGTAGTAAAGCTGGTGTAACAGCTACCTGCCCTCCAGCATCCCTGCTCTAATTGGTTAGAGTAGTAAAGCTGGTGTAACAGCTACCTGCCCTCCAGCATCCCTGCTCTAATTGGTTAGAGTAGTAAAGCTTGTGTAACAGCTACCTGCCCTCCAGCATCCCTGCTCTAATTGGTTAGAGTAGTAAAGCTGGTGTAACAGCTACCTGCCCTCCAGCATCCCTGCTCTAATTGGTTAGAGTAGTAAAGCTGGTGTAACAGCTACCTGCCCTCCAGCATCCCTGCTCTAATTGGTTAGAGTAGTAAAGCTGGTGTAACAGCTACCTGCCCTCCAGCATCCCTGCTCTAATTGGTTAGAGTAGTAAAGCTGGTGTAACAGCTACCTGCCCTCCAGCATCTCTGCTCTAATTGGTTAGAGTAGTAAAGCTGGTGTAACAGCTACTTGACCCCCTCCCCCCATCTCTGCATCCCTGCTCTAATTGGCTAGGGCAATAGTGCTGGTATAACAGCTACCTGGCACCCCATCCCTGCTGTAACTGGCTAAGGCAGTAGTGCCGGTGTAAAGCCCCCCCACACACACACCTCCACTTGCACATGTTGGTTTCTGTTTAATAGCAATCAGATTGCTGTGATTGGCATTTTCAATTACATTATTTCAGCAATAGCACTGAATTATCGACTGTAAATATCGTTTGGTGACTGTGAATGTTTAATGACCAAAGAATGTTTGCCATGGAAAACAGATTGTGTCTATTTTCACCAAATATTCCAGCCATTCCCGTGTGTTGATCGACAATTCTACAAATGAGTGTTGCTGAGTGTTAAACTTGTGGTAAGGACAATGCTGCTGATGATATTAAGCACTGTGATTTTAATTGAATATCCTTTTTTTGATGTTACTGGATGATAATGGTACATAACAGGCCCACAGATTGTGATTGAGTGTCTGTCTACCTACAAGCTTAGCTGTCAGGAGTGCTCTTGTTGACAGTAAATTTAAGATCATATCATTGTTTTAAGTTCAAATGAGCAATTTGCTAATTAAATTATTTAAATAGATTCTGTGTGTATTAAATGTATTTTCCCCTTCCAAGTGGGCTTTGGGGGGGGGGGGGGGGGGCTTGGCGGGCATGTCAGGACAGGCTCATGTTGTGGAGGGCTTAGTCCGCCCAAGCCCGTCCTCAGTGATAGCCACGCCCACCCCACCTTCCTGCGCCCCTACTCAATTCAGTTGGTTGGCGTCTGCTAAAGCTCGGGTATTTGAACTTGTACAAATCTGTCCAGTTAATATAAAATATTCCTCTCTTTCAAAGGTGACGAGTAACCTTGTAGAATTCCTCACTTGAAGAGTTACCTGTAGAGTTACATGTCTGAAGAGTTACCTGTTGAGTTACTGCAGCGTGCAGGGACACACATCGGGGATGGAGCCCACAGCCATTTGAAACACGGAAGCTTTGCATAGAACACTCGTACACTGCCTAAACTGCCTATGTCAATGTGGAAGGAAAATGTCTTTTGTGGAATTCCTACAGTCATTCTGGGGAAATAGCAAAGAATAGCAAAATGTGTGAATTCACTAATAGGCTATGAACTGATGGAGGGGCACAGATAATAACTGGCGCCTACTTCATTATATCACTGAATGGAACAGATGAGAATATGTGTTCAGAGCATGAGGGGAAAAGATTAATACTGAACATAGAGGCAATTGAAAGGATGCTGACTAAATAGACTAGTGAGAGCGAAATGTATGAAAGGGTTTGCCGCACACTGAAACCAGTGGTGTTGTGGAGCAGAGCAAAAAGCACTCACTGTGTCTGTCAGTGGAGTAATCACACCAGAGCTTCATCTAGTTCACTGCAGGATTGGAAAAAAAATTGCTATTTGCTGGCAGAGCAAAAATCAAATAGTATACTTCTACAAAATGCCAAACTCCATCCCTGCTGCTACAATGTAAAATGTAAGCCAATTTCCCTCTCTCTCTCTCTCTCTCTCTCTCTCTCTCTCTCTCTCTCTCTCTCTCTCTCTATCAGTTCAGTTCAGTAAGGTTTTCTAGCATGACCATATTAGGTTACAGTATTGCCAAAGCATTATTAAAATAAAAATGTTTTCATTATTAAAATGAAAACTACATGTTCATAATAATTACCATGAAAATAGCTATATTTAGCATTAGGGAATACTTGGTCAAGATGATGTTTATAAAATAAAGATAAACAAATAAGAACTAATAATATGAATTACATACCTAAATGAAAACATAGCTAACTTGTTGAATGAGTGGATACACAAATGCAGAAATGAGTGACATTTATTTTGGCATTTATTTTGGGCACATCCATAATCCATAATCAGTTTTGTAAAGTGAATTTGGCATATTTGGCCAACTCTTTCACATTCAGTCAGAAAGCGCAGCTCTGTCCCTACAGTGGCATCACTACTGGCAGAGTCTCTGCTCTCAGGGTAGCCACGATTTCATATATCGGCCCATCTGGATGGAGTCCACTGAGTCAGTACTTTTGTTAGAGTGGTTCAATTAGTCTTCTGTATTTTGGTTGTATTTGGGTTTTTGTGTTCCAATGGGTGATGTAATTATGTTTTTGTTTATAATTTGGTTCGGATTGATTGTATTTCAGACTGGTCCTGATGCGTAACAGTGTTTGTTAATGAACTCAGTCAGGACCAGCTGTGTGAGAGGACTTTTTTTCTCTGCTCAGGTCTAGGCATTGCAGGGCTTTGTTGTGATAAGATTGGGGATCTTAAATGGTATCTAGTATTTAATAATTCTTTTTTGAATGTGAGTAATGGTAAAACCTGGCATAATTGAGCTCCGTGGATGATTTTTGTTGTTTTCCTGTACACATGTTGGATATTTTTACAAAATCCAGTGGGCATAATTTTTCCATTGGTAAAAATTTTGATTTGAGAGTGGGTCCCATACCTCACCATCATATAGCAGAATTGGTTCTATAACCGACTGAAATAATGAGCGTGGTGAATATTTGTATGTGAATTTGTTTTATTGCATAGAATGCCCTGCTTGCTTTCTCTCTCAGTTCATTGACTGGTGTACTGAAGCTTCCAGCTGAAATAATCTTCAGTCCTAAATAACTATAATTTGTACATTTCTCAATTTTGTGCCCATAATGTGGTGCACGATGTGTTTCCCTGAAACATTTTTAAAAGAAGAAAATTATAGTTTTGTCAGGTCAGAAATGGGTCCAGGTTCCACTGTAGCTCTGTGCGGGACAGTGGAACCAGGTCACCTGTGCAGAGCAGAAATTAAATTTCTGAGTTTTGTAGCGAAAGAGCAGGTATGCAGTGTTTTACATGTTGACCAATTCATTGATATGACGATCAACAGTCGTCTCACTCCGTGCTCCTGAGAAAATAAAACGGTCCTTTTGTTGCCGTCGTTATACCACACTTATTGTTTGTATATATGGAATTAATAATGTGATGTGCTTTACCCCTTACACCACTTTCAAGAACTTTGTATAATTGTGCCAAACTGTATTAAAACCTTTTATGAAGTCGATGAACCATGCAAATATTTTGTTTTTGTTCTGGTTAACATGCAGATCAATGAGGATGTATAGGGTGTGGTGATTTTGTATGAATTTAGTCATCTGACTTTTGCTCAAGAGACACTGTGTTTCATAAGGAAGTCCATAAGTCTTCAATTCATAATACTCCAAAGCACCACCCCAGATTACTGTTCACACAAATGCCTCAGCAGTTATTTGTGTCAACTTTATCTCCAAATAGTTTGAGAATGGATAACAGCAAGTTTTTATTTGTGTGGTCGATAATTTCATCCAAGATGGTATCAGGCCCATGTGCTTTTTTTAGGTTTAAGGTAGATTTTTAATTTCTGAGCTCCTGCTTAGAGTTCATGTGATTTTATTCATTTATTGCCAATAATGAATTTTTCAGTTATATGCTTTTGTTCAGGTGTCATATTAGTGGGTAATTGGTTTATAGAGTGATTTAAAATGTATTATCCATATGTCACTGTTTTGAATAGCAAATTTTTCTGATTTAGATTTACTGAAAAACTATTTGTATTTATGGACTCCTCAATTACGGTCAGTTGTATTTTGCTTTTTAATTTTTTCCCTAAGTGTACATTTGAAGAGTTCCAGTGTATCACAGTACTAAATACAATAATAGCATTATTTAGGTTTTTGATCTCTCTCTCTCTCTCTCTCTCTCTCTCTCTCTCTCTCTCTCTCTCTCTCTCTCTCTCTCAGGACAGTTTTACTGAGTATTGTGTTTAAAATGATAATGCCAAGGCAGTCCTCTTTGATGTAATTGATTATGATCTTCAATGCAGTGCATATCCACACTGCTTACTGAACTGAGTTTAAGCTTGATGTAATGAGGTGAAGCTCATTTGTGACAGTGCCACTGGCCACTGCGCATTTTGTCTCCTGTTGCTTGGTGGACTGGTGTTTGACGACTGAATGAAAACAATCAAGCATAATTGTATTTTGAAAATTACCACCCTAACAACCATTCTGCATTTAAATCACTGTATTTAAATCAACACTGTAATCTGAAACAGGAAGCACAGGTGGGGAGTATAAAATCAGGAAACTCCCTATTCCATGCTTCATGCCTAATCCAATCAGTTTCCCATAACAGACATGGAGGAGAAATCAAATGAGAAAGAAGCATTTGCAATAATGCGAGCAAAGATGGGAAGATTTACAGATACCTTGCTGTCAGAGCCCAGCTGGCACAGGGCCAAGGGACAGAATTAAGGTGGCACAGGTCCTAGAGCAGGGGATTTAGGGCACAGGCATAACGGACACGCCAGCAGGGTGTAGCCACCTTATTGGACCGGACAACCATGACTGGAGCACACACAGAGCACCTTCACTTCTTTGCTATTACACCCACACTCACATTTGACTGGTTATGACTCACATTTGACTGGTTATGACTGGTTTTGTGAATTGACTATTTTTACTGTCACTTTGCGTGAGCTGAAGTCACATTATTAGAGCGTGATGGGGAGAGTACTTAAGAGCTCATTTATTCCACTAGCAGCCTACCAAATCACATTAAAGCAGAGTGTTCATGGAGTGTATGAAAGGATTTTTATGCAGGGCTTAGAGAAAGCTTTGACCTCTGATTTGACTGGCTGTCCTATTCACCTATGTCAGAAGATGGGTTTTTTTTCCCCCATGATGATTTTTTCTCTCTCGTTGTGTCTCTCCCTGTCTCTCCGTCCTCTGCATTTCCAAGGATTATTTGCAGGGAACTGGTATGTTCTTTGCTGAGACTGTGCAACTCCAGAGTACTGTTTGTGCCTATCAGGGAAGTGCCAGGCAGTGACATCATGATCTCACGACACTGGACTGTCGCACAGCTACTAAAGCTAGTGCTCTGGTATAATGACCCTGGACTGTCGCACAGCTACTAAAGCTAGTGCTCTGGTATAATGACCCTGGACTGTAGCACAGCTACTAAAGCTAGTGCTCTGGTATAATGACCCTGGACTGTAGCACAGCTACTAAAGCTAGTGCTCTGGCGAGTGACAACACTTGACTGTAGCACAGCTAGCTACTCTAGTGCTCTGGTATAATGACCCTGGACTGTAGCACAGCTACTAAAGCTAGTGCTCTGGTATAATGACCCTGGACTGTAGCACAGCTACTAAAGCTAGTGCTCTGGCGAGTGACAACACTTGACTGTAGCACAGCTAGCTACTCTAGTGCTCTGGTATAATGACCCTGGACTGTCGCACAGCTACTAAAGCTAGTGCTCTGGTATAATGACCCTGGACTGTAGCACAGCTACTAAAGCTAGTGCTCTGGCGAGTGACAACACTTGACTGTAGCACAGCTAGCTACTCTAGTGCTCTGGTATAATGACCCTGGACTGTCGCACAGCTACTAAAGCTAGTGCTCTGGTATAATGACCCTGGACTGTAGCACAGCTACTAAAGCTAGTGCTCTGGCGAGTGACAACACTTGACTGTAGCACAGCTAGCTACTCTAGTGCTCTGGTATAATGACCCTGGACTGTCGCACAGCTACTAAAGCTAGTGCTCTGGTATAATGACCCTGGACTGTAGCACAGCTACTAAAGCTAGTGCTCTGGCGAGTGACAACACTTGACTGTAGCACAGCTAGCTACTCTAGTGCTCTGGTATAATGACCTTGGACTGTAGCACAGCTACTAAAGCTAGTGCTCTGGTATAATGACCCTGGACTGTAGCACAGCTACTAAAGCTAGTGCTCTGGTATAATGACCCTGGACTGTAGCACAGCTACTAAAGCTAGTGCTCTGGCGAGTGACAACACTTGACTGTAGCACAGCTAGCTACTATAGTGCTCTGTTATAATGACCCTGGACTGTAGCACAGCTACTAAAGCTAGTGCGCCAGTGACTGATGATACTGGACTATGTAACTTAGCCACTTAAGCAGACATAGTTGGCCAGACATCTGATTTAAGGCAGCACAGTCCGGTTTTTCATTTCCCTGTCCACCCTCCTGCAGAACACCTGGACAGTGAAGTGATAGTTGCTTTCCAAAGATCGACATTATACCGGTCAAAGCAAATATCTTGTATTTCATCGTCTTAACAGATCACCTCGTGCCTCGTGCACCAGCTAACCGCAGAAAGTCCTCTCGCTAAATTCCAGTTCAGATGTTTGGAACGGTGTGAAAATTCCAAAAAGAAAAATGAATTCAGTTCTCAGTGCTTTCCTTCTGAGTAGGAAAAGAGTATGTAAGATGAATTTCCTGTTTCTGTACACTCTGCCAGACTTAAATAATCCAAGATTTAAATTTTTCAGATTGGTGAGTAAAACTTTCATTTATATTACAGATTTCTAGAGCAAATTGTTCAGCTCTTTTAGATAGATAGGTTAGGGTTTTCATTTTGCGTGTTCTAGAGTCATGTCCCCACACCCTGTATGTCCTCCTTTTGGTAGTATGACGTCTTCCTTTTAGTGGTTATTAAAGTGTCCACCCTAGTTGATACTGAACTGCTACTGTTTTGAGATGTGGTAGGTTTACTGTACTCTAGGGTCTTTCGGAGGGTGACGTAAGACCCCAGAGTAATGTCTACGCAGTAAATAAGGAGCAGTCAGCAGGTCCTTATTGTTGGATAAACCCTCACAGGCTGATAAAGTTGGCAGTGGGACACAAATGACTCTTACCTTGCCTTGGGGTTTGTTTTGTAATAATGACACGCTGTTAGTGCACAAGTCTGCATATTACCATGCCGCTTACCAAAGAAACCAATAACATTACTTCAAATAATGCTTTTGAATGAATTTTATTAGCTGGTAACAAGCTTTTTCTAAGACAAGTGCTCTTGCCAGAAGTACACAGTTAACAATGGCCGAGCAATGGTGGTCTGTAACAAATGATTTGTTATACAGTTCAATAATAACAGACTTGTGAATGCCTAGATTAACCAATCAAGAGCGCTGAATGTAGCACTGAGCTGTGTGATAAAAATGAATAGAACAGAGAATTTCTGTTGCAAAGATCTGCTTTCAGTTTAAAAAGCCCATACTGAAAGTGAAAAATTTAATGCCCAGTGCCCAGTACTGGGAGAAGGTAAGTGTCTTTCTATGTCTTTCTTTCTCTCTCTCTCTCTCTCTCTCTCTCTCTCTCTCTCTCTCTCTTTCTTTGACCCTTTGCTCTGTCTTGTCATGCAGAATCTTCAGGCTAATATAACTAATGGCCTCTCTGATAAAATCTCACATTACATGACAGCTCACGTTCTTGCAGGGAGGGGATTGGGGGACTGTATGTTTTCACGGATCATTCTCCTACATGCTCTTAGCCCTTCCTAAAGCTCTTGAGTGCAGATGCTTACCAGGCAGTACGGGAACAACGGGAGCCCTGCTGAGGTTTCCAGTCTCAGGCTGGAGGAACCGAAGTTGCAGCAGGTTATTCCAAGCTGCTTTAGACCGTTTTCCTTATACCTTCAGAGGAAAACACAGAATCCCCAGGACACACAGCTAAGACCAGCTTCAAACAGCCACTAATTTTCTCACATTCTTAAACGTCTGTGCACATTTTTTTTAAAAGCTGTTATTCAAGGCAGAGCAGAGTAAATGGAGTAACGGAGGGAGACCGCAAACAGTCAGATTAAACACCCAGCTATCACTTCCCCTGGTTGCCCCCCCCCCCCCCCCCCCCCCCATGTTAGGCCTTAGTGATATCCCAAGCACAATCGCTCCGGTTTTTCAGCAAGAAAAGGAAATGTCTGCGTGTGTGTTGGTGGAAATTATGCATTAATAAGTGCTGACAAAAACGTGCTCCGCTCCTGCGGTGTGGGGGCTCATTCCACAGCCTCGGGCTGGAGGCGTAGCGGGCCAGCGGGGTGGAGGCGGGCACGGCCACATTCCGTCAGCGCCACCCGCTGCTCCGGTGGTGCTCCCAGGCCCGGCTGCCACCCCGCGCTCCCTGTTCGTCACACCTCACCGTGGGCCTCATTACGCAGGCATCGGCTTTCTGCCCCAGACCTTCTCATCAGAGCGCGGCGCTTTAGCACGGCGGTACCCACCTCCGTGGTCCCTCGCCCCCAGGCCAATTAATCCTAATATAATTAGAAAGTGGCACAGAGCAAAAGGGGCAGGTATTTACCTCGACATCATGAGCTCCACTCCAGCTCTAGCGCTCTGCAGCCAGACCAGGTCGCCCCAGGCCCGTCCCCCACCAAACACTAGCTTCTGGCCCTTATTTAATGTGAAATTCTGCGCATTACTCTTTGGCATCCGTTCAAGGAGACGTCCTCCAGTAAACGTCCTCCAGAGGTGCGGGTACCGAGTCCTGCACCGGTGGGACTGGCTTGGAGGAAAACAGCTGTGGAAGCGCACGCTCGCGAAAATATTTCTTCATGGGCGCGCGTTCGGTGCAAAGCACTCGAGTGGCGTGTACTACAAGCCGAAATTAATTGTCGATATAAAATATTTACGGCATTTTGGGACCTGATGAATGTTGCATAAATATTGAAATAAATTAGCAAGCAGGCAGTGCCTGGCAGATTTATATGCACCCGCCGCAGAACACACGGAATTACCCAGGGCCTGGTACAGTCAGTCAGTAAGTAAAGTCATATCGCACTATTTCATCTAACAAATTATGACCTCGTTTAAAATGCGTCTCTGTATTTGCATTAATGAGGCATGATTTTGTCTGCAGTAAGTGTTAATGGAGGGATGACATGGGGCAGCCTCAGTATTCTGGGTTGGCGCTACGCTACCGTGGGTAATGGCGAATGGGAGCTGGTGAGGATCAATTAGCACAGCCTTTGAGCCGATGTCACTCGAATCTAACTCAAAATTGCCAAAATTAGCATTGATCACGCTTTAATACACCTCATTTGGTTTACCAGGTAGTTATTAGGACCCGGCAGAAGCTTGGAAATTTCAAAACCGAGCACGCTCCTGTACTGTGGGCTAAAAAAACTGAGATGTCTGGTTATTTACTAATTCCAGTTCACATTAGCAGTGGCACTGCATTAGTGTTTGACTGTTTCTAAAAGCCTGTGCTGTGTATTTAGAGCCCGTACCGTCACGCAAGAAGGTGGAGAAGCGACAGCTTCCTGTGAAGCTGTACCACCATGCGTGAAGGTGGGCTGATGGCGGTTGTATGAACAGGGCCTGAGGAACTGTGGTGGGCCCTGGAGCTTCAGTGAGCAGCAACGCTCAGCAGAGTTTAGATTCGAACTGGGACTCTGGGATTACTTCGACCGCAGCCGTCCTGTGGCACTATGAGCCCCTCGTCCCATTTACCCGTTTGCCACCTCTTTCCCTCTGTCCGTCCATCTATCCTCCCCTCGGTCTGTCCATCTGTTGTGTTGCTCGGTCCTGGCCTACGTCAGGACTATGATCACAGCTGGCCCAGAAGCACTAGGCTGACAGCATCGTGTCCTGCCCTGGCTAGAACCACCCTTCCACCCTTCCCTCGGTGCTGGTCTCAAGCCCAACACCTCCGTCCCTGTGGCCTCCAGCCTGCATTAGTGCTAGCAGACAGGTGAAGGCTAAAGACCACCACCTGTGCATCGCACCTCCGTAGGCGTTGTACGTGTGCTGCCGCGTGTGCCTCCACCTTGGCTCCGTGCACTCTCGTGCTTGTACTGGGGGAGAGCCTCTGTCACTCTCTCTCTCTCTCTCTCTCTCTCTCTCTCTCTCTCTCTCCCCGTGACCTCTAACGCTGTCGTCCTCGTGCAGCCCTCGGTCCCACAGGTCATTTATCATGCTGTTCGGACATCTAGGCTCCCACTCCACTGGCTAAGGCATGATTTCCAATTAAACCTCCTAACTGGGAGGTTAAGAGCCAATTTCATGCACTGTACTTCTGATAAATAGCTGATGGAGTCAAGACTTTCAGGACTCTCTCTGTCTCTTCTGCGTCCTCGTGGGTCTACCTCTGACATCGTATGGTCGAGAGGCACGGACCGGGAGCAGCGGAGACACTCCTTCGCCCTCCTCTTTCTCTCTTTCCCACTTGATCTGTTTCTTTGTCTTTCTCTCTCAAACGTTCACACACAAACGCACGTGGCTTCAACATGCAATTTCAAACAATGTGCGTTTCAAACAAAGGAAATCTTTGATATTCATTTAAAGAATTTTATTTGTATTTCACCAGAATTAACAAACATCACATTTAATTTTTAGAGTAGGCTGAATGTTTTGGAGCCAGATATTGAATATTTTTCTGAATAACTGATTTTTCTGAATAATAATCTCAAATTATTAATCCTGTAATAGTAGGAGAAATATGTATCTGCAGAGGAGTTATTGTCAAAAATGCCATATATTAAAGCCACGCGTGGATAGCTAAGACAGGCCATTCATCACGTTTAATCAGAGAGGCTTAGGCTGAGGGAGTTTTTTTAGACCAGTGATTAATTATCGCTGTCCGGCCTAAAAACAAATAATTGATCTAAGTGTGTGACAGTGCTGAGAGGATTAATATCATGAGCAGCAGTTGATTCACGAAGAACAGTCAGTCTGAGAAAAGTTCACTTCTCTCTGATGCTTCACCATTCATTTAGCTCAAGGGAGCAGGATTCTATTTATGGCTATTTATCCAGTAAAAATACTAGCGCTAATGCAGGGGGGTGGGTCGGTGTTGGGTGTTTGGGGGTGGGGGACCCAGCAGGAATCTTTGCGCCAACAGCTTATGATGTGTGACAAGATGGCAGTATGAAGGAGCAAGGAGTCAAACTAACCACCTGTGAGCAACCACTAATGGCACAAATGTTTTCTCTTTTCAAAGTAAATTTCAGGAAAGTGGAATGAAGGCAAATGCTGTTTTCCCGGGCAAAATGTGTCTAAAGAGCGATGCATCGTGCCAGCCTGCAGACAAAGCTACCCTTGATTCCAGATTCCAGTCGGCTGCGTACACCGCAGTTGGCATCTCCAGCTTTGTAGCTTTTGAAGCAATTAACTGGTGCCAGGAATACATCTACAGTGAGCAGCTACTTCAACAGAAACACCTCCATTGTAGGCACACTTGAATAAAGGGTCTACCTTGTAGGCACACATTAACAGAGCATCTACCTTGTAAGCACACTTGAATGGCACATCTACCTTGCATGCACACTTCAATGGCATGTCTACCTTGCAGGCACACTTGAACAGAGTGTCTACCTTGCAGGCACACTTGAATAGAGCACGTACCCTGTAGGTGTACTTTGCAGCCTCTAGCCAGCCTGTGGTCTGTAGTTTATCTGCTGCCGTGCGCGGTTTGTGTCAGTCAACCTTTAATCCTTCCTCCGTGGTGGGTATGACTCCAAGGCTGCTGCTGGGAGCACACTTCTGGGTGGCATCCAGCTCTCTCAGAGCAGTGACACTGATCCAATGGCAAACCTCAGCAATACTGTGACACCTTCCACACTTAGAATTGGCCAGTGTGGCCCATAAACACGTCACTCTCCCATCGGTGTCCATGTTGACTGGGTTTAGGATTGGCTATGGCCTGTAACCATTAAATCAGCTATACGATAGGCACGTCTGATCTTGGGCTGTTGTATGGTTATCGCATGACTGGTTCCCAGGAGAGTTATTTCACAACATTATTACATGACCCCTGCCATATACTACACAGTCCAATACACAACAGGATAAATTAATTTATATGACAGGATATAATTCATTTATAGGTACATTTAAACATGCATAGGTTTACATTTACAGCATTTGGCAGATGTTCTTCGGCCAGAACGGCTCACATATATTTAACCAATATACATTTGCCAAAGATTCAGAGGTATATTTACTATAACAGCACATTAATATTTAACAGCTCACTGCATACACTCCACCCATCTGCACTCAGTTAATGTAGATTAGATAATAAATCTGTACTGCTTGTTATAGTATTGTGTAGTATACAGTTTGTAATGAATATATGACTGTGTATGATAATGTGTATAGTGTGTATAATAATAGATGCATTTGTGTATTTAATACTGAGTTGGTTACCTGAGGTGGTATAAGGGCAGGGGGACAATAAAAGTGATTTGATTTGAGGTGTCTGATTTCAAAATGGCCCAGTGTACAGAGGCTCCTTTAGAAATGACATGGACCATACAAGCCATGCCCACAGGTTCTTTTGTGTGTCTTTAGCAGAAGTTCCCTTGTGGCCTGCCTCATGGAGATGACCCTTGTGGCCTGCCTCATGGAGATGACCCTTGTGGCCTGCCTCATGGAGATGACCCTTGTGGCCTGCCTCATGGAGATGACCTTTGTGGCCTGCCTCATTGAGATGACCCTTGTGGCCTGTCTCATCGAGATGACCTTTGTGGCCTGTCTCATGGAGATGACCTTTGTGGTCTGCCTCATGGAGATGACCCTTGTGGCCTGTCTCATGGAGGTGACCCTTGTGGCCTGTCTCATGTACATTTACATTTATGACATTTAGCAGAAGCTCTTATCCAGAGCGACTTACAAATATGCTTTGTCATTTACTCATAGACTACATCCTAGTACAGTACAGTAGGTTAGAGTCCAACATACCAATGAACTAGAATACTGTAGAAATACAGTGATCAATGCTGATACCTAGAAGTACAAAATACATAAGTCTATCTTAAACAATGATAAGTGCAATAAACAATAAGTGCTAGAGTTTGTTAAAGCAAGATAATGCAAGATAATAAACAATACCCTACAATAAGTACTAATGTAGATGTAGATGAGCCTTGAGGCCTGTCTCATGGAGATGATCCTTGTGGGTCCCCAAGAGAAGTGCAGTCTGGTCCCAGAACATTCCTTGTGGCCTTTCTGCAATAGATTTCTTAAGTCTCTCAGACGATTTGTCTCAAGGCAAAATGCTTTTGTTTTGTATGTGAGCTTTACCTTCTCTCACGCTTTCAGTGTGAGTCTAGACACTCAAGGTGAGAAACCAGTATACTTGACCTGTTCACAGAGCGCAGATAAGTGAAGATTTATAGAGGGAAATGATTTTAAATTGTCAAATTTATTCAAGTTGTGCTAAATGTCAACCACAGCGAGAGAAACACAAAACAATTATTTTACAATTTTTTTTTCTCAACTTGAAATATCAAGAACAAGGGTGTGTGTTTGTGTGTGCCTTCTGTATTTACTCAATGGTGGATTGAATAGAAGGCAAAATGTGTTTAATTGGTGTTCGAGTGTGAGACAGATGGTGTATGTGCAGTTCTGGAGTGGGTGATGTGTGGGCATTTCTGGAGTGGGTGGGGTGTGGGCATTTCTGGAGTGGGTGGGGTGTGGGCATTTCTGGAGTGGGTGGTGTGTGGGTAGTTCTGGAGTGGGTGGTGTGCGGGTGGTGTATGGGCAGTTCTGGAGTGAGCGGCGTGCCGGTGGTTCTAGAGTGTGGTCATCGCTGCCTCTCCTTCCCTGTGTTGAGAGCCCAGAGAGGAGCGATCCATCTGGTCACTTTTCCATGCCGCTGTGCTCGATTTGAGTCGAACTGAGACAGCAGCCACGTGTCTGAACAGGTCTTTACCATGCAGCTCACATGGGTGGATTTTGAAGTCTGATTTCCATTTGATCCGCGTGGTGTGATATTTGTGGATCGTTAGGCGAGTGGTGCTCACCCCTGGGCGGCCATGCCGTCCTTGCGCCTGCATGTTTACTCATTCATTTATTTATGCTTTTCAAACCTAAACACCATCGCTGCCCACTTGGGAGGCTAACAGACCGCTTCAAGGTTGCTGCACCGCGGCTAGCCGGGCATCGAATGCCAGCCTGCTCCATCCATGCTGGCACATTGCCTCCACCTGCACTCTGCCTGCCCAGGGTTAGCGGGTTTTTTTCTGAAGTGCAACACTGTGTAGATGTGAGTTGTCAGACTGCCAGACATGGACCCTGGGCCTGGGGGGAAGTGGGGGTTTGCAGAGGGAGGAAGACCAGCCAGAACCCAAGAGACTTCACAGCCAGGGGTCATTAAGATCATGGCTTCCAGCTGAGTCTGCTTTCTTCTGGGAAGTGATTCAGAAGATATGGAAAAGGGCAAGTTAACCCGGTACTTCAGTAAATACCGATTTGTTTTGTGTGGATGAAGATCTGTTTTCAATACAATAATGGCCATATAATGATGCCTTATGAGCAGTGTATGTTTTGAGCGTCTACCTCAGCCTGAAGTTCTTTTTCTCTTAAGGGTGTCTGCCGGTCCATCATGCATTGCCAAAACATGTGCTGGTTTAGACCATTAGGAGGACTAATTGGCTAACAGTGATGGATTGACTTTGGATATCGTGGGTACTTTGCGTACGCTGTATTAATTGATACGAGTATTAATGATAGCGCCTTCCTTTAACATGATCGATTGCTGCGCTGTCTGCTTTAAAGATGAGTTTCAGGCACCCACCTGTCTTGAGAGCCCCTGGGTTGGAGGTGGCGTGTGTGACGTGCGCCTTTCGGCCACCGAGGGGCAGTAGTGTGCTTTTGAATTCTGGTAGCAGTTCACTGCACTAGTTGCTGCAATTCAATCCTAGAGAGAGTGAGAAAAAGAAAGTAAGAGAGAGAGGAGGAGAGAGAGCATGTGGGTGGCGAATTGGAGAAGCCACGCCGCCGTTTTCTGTCCTCCGCTTTTCTCCCCCGACTCCTGCTGCCCCAGAAACGAGGCGCATGCGTCTAATTGCTCTAACAGCTTCTCCTCCTCATTAGACTCTCGACCTTGGTTGTTCATGATAAGATCAGGTCATTGTGGATTACAGCAGGCCCCGAGGGTCCCGCCTGAGTCTTTCCCATCACGGGCGCGTGCCTCTCGTCGCCCTCACTCGCGCGGACTCTGGCCCATTTCAAATCGAATGTTTCAGCATCTCTAAACACCCCTTCCTGCTGTGAGAGTGCGCCGATGCGATTTTCGTGGGTATCTCGGCTCTACCGGTGGAATTTCGCTCAAGTTTTGGCACTATACACGAGTGCTTGTGACAGGGTGGGAATGAATGCAGGAAAACAGAGCAGGCTTAATTATAAATAGGCTTTGTGTTGGTCCCATCCAACTGCAGACGTGGAAGGTGGGTACAGGAGCCCTGTTCGGCGTGCGAGGCTCGGGGCGGGGGGTCATGAGGAAGAGAAGAGGATCGGCACCGCGCTACTCATTTATTAATGCGCTCCGAGACACCCCATTCTCCGCACACGAGACACCCTGCTACAGGCAACTGGATACAGAGCTGTCTCTTGATGCGGGTGGGGGTCTGGGTGGAGGCAGAGGGGGTTCTGCGTCTGTGGGTGGCACGGAAGCGTCAGAGCTGTATGGTTTGGATATGTGAGTCATTGCTCCCCTGCCGATGGAGCTGTCACAAGGGTGTAGAAATCTCCATCAGGCAGAAATCGACACTTGGCTAAGTGTGTTAAATTCTAGTTAACCACTAAATGGGACACATTTATTGTGACCTAAGGCTGGTCTCCAGAGACTCCGGAAGCTTCTCGAGTCATGTTTCAATGGCTCTACTCTGCTCTGCACGGGTCGCTTTGAAGAGGGTTCTAGAGCAGGACACGATGGACACTGGGTAGAAAGAACATTGAAAGTAATGCACTGGCTCTAGAAAAAGTGGGGTGGCGAGGTCATCAGTGTTAGTCAAACGAAACACATTTGAGCCCACGGGGGATTTAATCTTCAGAAATCATTGCTGCTTTCAAACCTGAAACGAATATTTTATGAGACGTATCGGTATGCACTTCACAACAAACCCAGAGGAACACTACACCGGATTAAGTAACTCAAAACTTTAAATGCCTTTTTTGCATTTGTGAGATATGAAATCAGGTAATTTCACAGTTTTGTGGAGAGCATACGTTGAACTCTCCTTCTCACTCTCACACACACACACACACACACACACACACACACACACACACACACACACACACACACACACACACACACACACACACACACATACACACACCTCTCCATATACAAATACACATACATATGCATACCCTATGCCACTCCTCCGGTGGATAATTATGACTCTTTCTGATGGGTCAATCATCCAGAGGGGGAAACGTTTAGGGAATATGGCTCTCCAACCGGCTTCATTCCAGCTGTGGCACGGGCCAGGTACAGGGCACACAACACATTATCAAAGTCTACATTATTCTCAAACAAATTAGAATTCACCCTCTGAAACCACGAAAAGACCGTGCTGCGTGAATATGTGAATAAGTGGGGGAGAGGGCAAACATGTCACATATCCAAAACGCCAAATGCAGGAAAACTAGGAATAGTTTGTTCGGATAGGAGCCCTAACATTAACTGCAGCGAAGCATTTTACGTTTAATGGCATTACATCAGCACGCAAAACAGCTCCTATCTCATTGAACTTGCTCGGGCGCTCTGGATGCAGAAACATGACCTCCGATGAGATTCGCCCAGATATGTTTGTACACAGCGCCGCTGTTCCCCACACATAAAAAACAACTCCGGCTGCATACCGACACTGGGTTCGTTAACGCCGGATTCATTAATGGCGGATTAGCACATGGAGCCTGGTGAGAGCTCAAGCGCTGGGACCTCTCCAAGTGTCACAAGTGCAGCAGAACAATGCAGTTCAGGACAACGCAGGAGGTCTAAAGAAGAGCAGGACCCGAGAGCGAGACAGCTGGCTCCCAGAAGGCCCCGGCACCGCGCCGATGAAGAGCTCAGATGAGCCAGAGACGTCTTGCTCTGACAGCCTCGGTGCTGTTCTTCCCGGATTCTTTCCGCAGTGACACCCGCCCCGGCGGATCTCAGCTCCTCTGCGGTAAGTGAGACACATGCAGCGCGATGCTGTTTATCAACTGCTGTGGAAATGGAGGCATTTCTTCATAAACGGGAGCCTGGACAATTCCTTGTTTGTACTTGATGTTGAAGGCTGGATTATTTATGACAGACTATTTGTGGTGTATTATTTAATGATGAATTGTTTAATGGGCAGCACTGAAGAAGTGAGAACTGGCTGTGAAAACTCATCTGCTCAAGTTCTGAACGGAGAGTCCCTCAAAGCTGCTGCCAACCCCAGCACTGCACACCCTGCACACAGTACTCCAACTCTGTACACACTGCACACAGTACTCCAACTCTACACAATATTCCAACTCTACACAGTATTCCAACTCGACACAGTACTCCAACTCTGTACACACTGCACACAGTACTCCAACTCTACACAATATTCCAACTCTACACAGTATTCCAACTCTGTACACACTGAACACAGTACTCCAACTCTGTACATATTGCACACAGTATTCCAACTCTACACAGTACTCCAACTCTGTACACACTGCACACAGTACTCCAACTCTACACAATATTCCAACTCTACACAGTATTCCAACTCTGTACACACTGCACACAGTACTCCAACTCTGTACATATTGCACACAGTATTCCAACTCTACACAGTACTCCAACTCTACACAGTATTCCAACTCTGTACACACAGCACACAGTACTCCAACTCTGTACACACTGCACACAGTACTCCAACTCTACACAGTACTCCAACTCTACACACACTGCACACAGTACTCCAACTCTACACAGTACTCCAACTCTACACAGTACTCCAACTCTGTACACACAGTCCTAATACTGTACACACTGCACACACAGCACACAGTAGTCTAACTCCACCAGCCTCACTCGACTCCCTACACCCACCAGCCCTACGCCTACCAGCTCCACCCCCACACTCCCTTGTGCGTGAGTATTGGGTAGATATTGGGCTTAGACCATCTGCAGGCCTGAATCTTCTCCACGTTCTCCAAGCTTCTGAGTAAGACACTGATTTCTGGAGCACCAGGCTTACTCCACAACTCCCTAACTTTGGGAAAGTTTCTTCATTTCCTTGCATCTAATAAGGTGCTGTTTGGAGTCCTTTTGCAAGGCTTGTATTCGTTTTTAAGAATGGGGTTAGAGTTGGAATTAGTAGGCTATTTGTTCCTTTTTTAACACTGATGCAAGCCATTTTTCACTGTTGGTGAGACAGACTATCCACCTCCACAACATCGGTTAAAATAAGAATTAGCTTGTTGAAGCTTCTCTAAGCATTCTGCAAGACCCTTTAAATCAGATATCAGATGTGTTTTGTGTGTATGTGTGTGTGTGTATCTGTGTGTGTGTGTGTGTGCGCGGCTTGGGAGTGCTTGTGCCATGTGTGTGTTTGTGTCATTGTGTCATCCGATTCCATGGGAGCACACGCACTCTCACACTAATAAATATTTAAGTCGCTCCAGACAAGAGAACCTGCAGGAAACGAAGATCCGGCGCATTTACGTGAGTCGGGCAGCTGATCTCGCTGCGGTGCCATGTGACTGCAGGCCTGGGGTCCCACTTGTCCCTGCGCTGATTGGGTTGCAGTGTGGGCCCAGCTAACAAGCAGTGCGGCACGGATGATTAAACCCATCCTCCGCCCTTGGCTGTCATTAAAGAGCAAATCCCCCACGCCTCACTACGGTGTCACTCACGGGCCACTGGCAGAAAGGAGACTGCATGCGCAGGCGCGTGCTGCGCTACTCCGCTTTCTGCAAGCAAATAACGGCTGTTAGTTTTACGTACCAAATAAGTGCTATAAGTATCAATGCGCCACGTATGGGCAGGTGTGCATCTGTGAGCGAATGAGAGGGAGAGATTAATAATGCTCTCTTGCTTTTTCTTTGTGACTGAAAAATATTGTGTTTGGAGAGGCAGCTGAAGCAACGGCGACTGAATACATGCTAACAGAAGTGGTATTTAAAATCTCCTTTGCGCATCGTTTTGGAGAATAAATGTATGCAGGCTGTTAAGACGTAAAGCATTACGAATGAAACGGAAGGCTAAAAGCAAGGAGGAGGCAGGGAGGCCGGAGTGCGACGCATTCATCTACATTTGCAGAGACCTTTTGCATCCTTCCGTGTTTGCCACAGAGCTCTGGTGGAGGGGAGAAGATTAGAGTGCAGCATTTTGCATTATTAACTGCACAGTCCGTTCAGCGAGAGGACCCAATCGATACAGGCCATGGAGGCCAGACAGGTGTTGGAACCAGACATCTCCGTCTGGCCTATAGCCGCACCACACTGACTTTGCTTTATTTCAGCAGGACGTGGGAACAGGGAGGGACTAACGTCTGCCTGCTTAAATCAATGAGTATAAACGTAGTGGACATACTAACACAGGCGCAAATACCAGCAGCTAGATTCCCTGGGGTGGAATTGCGGTTCTAAAGCATGATCCGAAAAAGATGTTTTGTGTAGAGAGACAGTGGGGATGGGATTTGCAAGATTTGAGTGGGATTTGAATGGCAGCGTTTGACCTCACTGTGCCGTCATTAGCTCTGTGTGCCTTAAACTGACTGGCATGCCATAATCACCATTTCACTGGAACACCACCTCATGACTTTCATAAACTCATTGTAGTGCACATGTGGGTTGTGTGTGTGTGTGTTTGTCCCTGTGCATGTGTTTGTGTGGGTGTTTGTATCAAGCTATCAAAGACTTGTATCAAGCTATCTTTTTTCATGGGGTTGTTCTTCAGGGAGTTTTTTTTTTTTTTTTTTGGTTACTGGCTATATGAAGAACAATTCCCACTAAACAAACCTTTTGCGACTTTTTTGAGAACGACTGGAAGCCTTTCAGACTTTCAGACTTTATGACTCAGCTAATCAATGGAACCAAAGCTGCTCTATGCAACACAAACCCAGATGTGACTGTTTTCTTTTGGTATTATAGAAGAGAAATTAACTTTTTGATTCTCGTGATGTTATGACTTGGAGCCAATATATATAAAGCCTGGCTTCTGGTTGGGTGCAAAAATGTAAGGGCTTTTTACCAAACGATCAGCTTAAAGGGCACCTTCTGGTAGATGTTGGAGATTCTCAGCAATTTTCTATTCAGAGAAGATGATATTTGTTGGTTTTTGTTGTGCAATGGATTTACAGAGATTTATCTGAATATATGAAAAATAGTTCATAACCTAAATGATTTTTTAAACCCGATGGATCTGATTTATTTGCCCATGGTTAAATATAACTGAAGTGTATTCTGGGCTTTAATGTGTTAGTAGTTTTCTGCTCTCCGCCAGTGAAAGTTGAGGCGGAGCTAGAGGTTAACTCAGAGCCTGCTGAACGACACGTGGAAACTGTTCAAACAAACTAAGGGTTATTCTCTCTCATCTTGTTTTCTGAGCAGGGCACGGCTGCACTGAGCAGAAGCTGTCCTCCTGAGCGATAAGCCATGAGGCAGAAAAACAAACACACGATTTCATGTGCTTTAATTCCACAGGTGGAACCCTGTATCCTGTGTGCGTAACATTAGCAAGAAAACTGTGCACTGGAGCCTTGAATATAATATTCATCACGCAGCTCAGGGGATGCTCATTCTAAAATACCCGTTTGGTTGTTATAAAGTGTGTAAATAGGAAAACCATCAAAATCTGTCATTTGCATTTATCTTGTATTGTGCAGCTGTCTCATGGCCCTTTTGTCTGCTGATTGTGATAGTTGGCTGTGCTCTCTCTCTCTCTCTGTCGCTCTCTCTATGTGTATGTGAATCTATGTATGTGGATAGAGCACTTATTCATAAACCCGTGTAACAGTCTGACCAAACATCCATTAAAAATAGAGAACGTGGGCTGAAATGTGTCAAGACTGTTTTACGTTCATCATTAACATTCCGAACAAATGTAATTAATTCACTTTTCATTGCTAAAGCTTTTTTGCCATGTATAAATAAGATATGATATGAAGAATAAACTTTCGCTTACTGGATAAACACCAATGACCTGTAAGAAATAAGGAGTCACCTGGTGGTCCACTTCTCTATCCCACGTCTGACCACACCTGCACCAAACCATGAAAAACACTGAATACCTGGTACTGGGAGCTGGGTGAGACAAAAATGTGGACTATTTGGTTGGCCATATGGACTGGCTTGAGAAACACTGGCTCAATGACCAGATGATTTTAGGCTTCTACAGCCTTGCAATCTCTGAGCCCAAAACAAAGCCAAAACCCCTGCCAAGGACAATGCAAAAAAGATTGCCATGTGACTGTCCCACATGTAAAACCGCCACGTGACTGCTCCGTGTGTAAAACCTCCACACAACTCTCCATGTGTACATACGTATTTCTGACTGCTGGCCCCATCATCTCTCACAATTTAGGAGAGATGCAGTATAGATCTATAAAATACTGACAAATCATCATCCAGGGTCTTCATCTGTCTTATTACACATAACCTTTTAACAGCTTGAAAAGCTGTGTTTTGATGCCAGGGAAACGTAGCTAGCTGAGGATGTGACAGGAAGAAAAAAGAGAACACTCAAAAAATAAATAAAATCAACTGGAAGGATTTGGGAAAAGTCTAAAATCCCCTCAGATCAAGAGGCGCCATGCATCACTCCCAGTGGCTGGAGACTGCCGGAAGATTCTGGTAAGGCAAACCTACCTGTGCACCCATGACTCCGTATCCACAGGGCTGGTTATCTTTCCTGACAGAAGCAATTTACAGACATGCCAAGGCAAACCGCTCAAAAAAAAGAAGCCAGAGCAGAGTGAGAAGGGAAATGAAGAAATGAACCAACAGTAAGAAGAAGAAATGATTCACATGGGAATCTGTGATTTTGCAAAATTCATTTATAAAAAGTCCAAAACCATACACACATAATCCAAATCAGACCATGCACACATAATACAAATCAGACCATGTACACTAAGTCCAAAACCATGCACACATAATCCAAATCAGACCATGTATACAATGTCCAAAACCATACACTCATAATCCAAATCAGACCATGTAGACAAACTTCAAAACCACACGCACATAATCCAAATCAGACCATGTACACATAATCCAAAACCACATGCACATAATCCAAATCAGACCATGTACACAAACTGCAAAACTATATGCACATAATCCAAATCAGACCATGTACACTAACTCCAAAACCATATGCACATAATCCAAATCAGACCATGTACACTAACTCCAAAACCATACACACATAATTCAAATCAGACCATGAACACAAACACCAGATGTGTTCTAAAGTGGTTGAAGAATGATGCATGAATGGTATGGAAGTTCAAGTGTCAAAATGTTCTTCCATCAACACTCTTCTACAACATTGTCTCCCAGGGACATGGTGCAGTTGTTCAAATAATGCCTCAGATTCATCTAATTTTTTGAGCTAGAAGGATTTTTGTAATAATATTAATATGTTTGCTCAATTGAGCCCTTGCAATGAAAAACCATATATCAGCCATTTCCTCTTTTTGTATAATCACTTATTTTAGTTTTTGATTTTGTACAAGTTTTACATTAAAATTAAATAAAAATGCTAAATATGCTTTATTTAGACTTGCCTTCATTTATATGGACATTTAAAAATAAAACTTGCAATGATGCTTTATATTATAGTTTTTATTTTGTAGAATGTGAAAAAACAGTAAACATGTGGACATGTATGGTTTCTCATTGCAGGGGCTCAATTAGAATCCCAAAGATCTATAACTACAGAGGATTCTATAACCATAGCAACACAGTCCTGGCAATGTCACTGAACAGGTCAGCGGTACACGTGACGTCACTGAAGGCCTGCTGTTGGGCCAAAGGTCATAAGTTCTGCTGAGATGAACCAAGAACCAAAAAAACCATTCAAACCATCTGCCACAATAAAAAACAGTGACCAGTGCAAATCACATGTTGATTGAATTTCCTGTTTTACAGTTAAGTCACCATATTTTAATCCAGTGTTTGCTGAGGAAAGATGCAAAGATGCATGCATGGGCCTTTTGAAAAGTTTACGCACAATGTAAATAGGTTAGGAATTGGAAAAGGATAGCTAGAAGTATCATGACTGAAGTAGTAATACTTAAATAAAATGGCATTAGCATTCCATATCTTTGTTTTGGTGACATTACACACACATTTCCTGATGCTTTAGAAAGTGCCATAAATAAATAAATAAATATAATAATGAGCAATCAATAGTCACTTTATTGACTTCACCTATTCTAAGTGCTTACCTGCACACTGTTTGTACCAATCAAGTTCCACAAGTATGCTGTATCCAACGCTGTGCCCTTTTTCAGAATAACCTCCTCTGAAAGCTGGACAGGTTCTGTCTGGTACATACATTACTAGCTACATGAACATAGTGAACTTTAATGCGCATGGAATTAGGTACATGTCTCCAGCAGGTGTACCTTAGAAAGTGGCCACTGAGACTTCCCAAGCAAAAATCACTGGGGTAACAAAGATTGGTAATTCAGTCCAAAAGTATGGTCCACTCTCCATTTCCATAGACAGACAAACATGCTTCTATGACTGCGAAATGGATGTGTTTTTACACTTTCAAGATATAGGGATGATTCACAGTAATATTTGTATAACATTTGGCCATTTAAGAGGATAGATACTACGTTCACTCAGCACAGTGTCTCATCACGGTTCATTACTGTCTACTTTTGCTATGACCCTAAATCCAGTTTTAAAAGATTTTATGTCAGTTCAGCTTTTCTTTGCATTTAATATATTTTTCTCATATGTGCCTTTATTTTATGAGATGCATTAGCATTAAAATGAGATTCGATTTAGCATAGATGAAAAAGAACATCAGTGAGCTCATTGTAATTCACACAAAGGCACAAAAACTGGCCACAAGGTTAAATAAAAAATGATCTAAATGCCTTGTGCTGTGTGTAACTATTATAAAAATAAACCCAAATATCTTGTTATTATAACAAACCTAATTTACTGTGGCTGTGAAACTGTCTTGATGAGTTTCATTACATCAATAAACCACTAACAAGCAAGCAAGTAAAAATGTCCATAAAAAACCTGATTCCCCTTTTCTGGGTCTCAGAGGAGAGGCTGTGTATCAGCTATCACAATGGTTTAAATGACTCTCACATCTACAGAACATACCAGGACATTCTCCTTAACATTGCAAATAACCATATATAGCAGAGGATGCAACAACAACAACAACAACATGGGAGAACGTGATTTAAAAGATCAACTAGAATTCTCGCTTTTGTCACTACATATTCTTTCCGTACAGAACAATAGGACATACACATCAAAAGCAATTTAATAACAGCTACAGAATGTAATTATAAAACAATGTAGTAACATAATAATCGATCTATAATTATAGAATCATAATTATCAGAGCCTTGCCCTTTGTGGTATTTGGAATGTTTTATATGGCATGGTTCTTCTTTCACAAAATAGAAAATGCACTATGTAAAAGATAAAAAACCCCACACCTACTGCAGTCATGTTCAAAGGAAAATGCGTAACCCAAAACTAAAAAAAAGAAAGAAAAAAGAGCCAAGATATCTATTACAGGCTGTATGAGTGTCTGTGAATAAAACCTTTCTTCATTTAAATGTGTGAGATGTGAAAGAACAAGTTGTCGAAGGCCCCAGTTTAATTACTGAACCAAAGCAACGACATGACCTAGTGTGGAAGAGGAAGTCCCACAGTAGTCCCTTCAGCTCCGGTCATTCATATTTTCTTTTTGGGCTTCTCCAGGAGAGGCTATTTTAAGTCCCAGACAGCAAGATTATCTGCTGTAATAATCTTGCAGATGCTGGTGATTTGACAGGTTCCTGTGGAGAAAGGAGGGAATTTAATAAAAGCCTTCTCCTCACTTTCATTTCAAATTTTAAAACAACTCGTCAGCTCTGTCCTGTCTTATGAAGGCTGCAATTTATACTGGGCACTGCAGGACACACAAAGGAACCAAACCAGCCGACTACATGGCCAAATCCTCTCCTATCTATAGCCTTTCATATGCAAGTTCTCTGTTTACAGTGGCACTCTGTCTCTCTCTCTCTCTCTCTCTCTCTCTCTCTCTCTCTCTCTCTCTCTCTCTCTCTCTGAAATAAGGTCTGTGAACTCAGAATTGTCATAAAGTTCTTTTATATTGAGGATTAAGATAATAGTCCTAATCAGGGAAACCATTCATATCAAATACTGTTAATAAAGTGCCGTTCTTTGTTCATGAGATTGTTGAGTCAAACCTGAACCTTTGTTTCAAGAAAACGTGGTGATAACCATGTTCTTGTCATATGCTTTCCTTTCTTAACGAGGACTATCATGCGATAACTCATTTCTTTCATCCCACTGTTTAAGGGGTGCAAAGCTAAAGAAAATTGCACCCCCTCCCCTCCAATGTAGGGTGTGGTGCTGTGTTATAATGGTCATACTCACCATAGAATAAACTGTGTGTAAGTCCATATAGGGACTTTCAAGAGGCGTTACAGTATTACACATTATTGAAGGGCCTGCCCTAGAGATAGAAAATAATCGCGTGTAGAGGGCAAAACTTTTTTTTTCTCATTTTCATCAAAGTGAGTAAAAAGCTTGAGGAAGAGAAAAAAAAGCCAGTTAGCCAAAGGTCTGGCGGACGACCCTGACAGGGCAGCTCAAGACGTGGAGCCAAGCTGCGGCAGTGCAGATAGCGAGGAATGGAAAATGACGAGGAGAAAGCAGTGTCCGTGAGAAACGGCTGACTGGGGGAAAACAACCCTTCAGGACGCCGACGCCCATCTGAAGAGTAAAACAATATCAAGGCAATTCCGTTTCTAAAATTAAACTGCCCGCCTGTGCCATTTTCACGGTGAAGATACCATCTGGAGAGCATGCGCGGGGAGGAAAGGTCAGAGATAAGATGTGCCGCTCCCGACTCCTCGTGGTGAGGCGCGTACGTTTCTCGTGAAAAATGCACCCTTTTTTGCGCGAGTTATTATCTTTTGTTTCAGCCTCACCCGGGAGCCCGCAGACAAAGTGAGTTCCTTCTGGCCGCGTTCGGCCTGCACTAGCCCTGTGTAGATGAGCGAAGCCGGGTCACGCGGCTCTGGGGAGCGCCAAGTGACGCGGTCGCACTCCTGCCTCCTTCTCGGAGGATGCTAATGAGGCCTTTCTCGTCTTCACTCAAACTTTAGATGTACCAAGAGATTTTAATTAATCATCGCAAATAAAAAGACGATTGGGCCTCTTTCAGATTAGAGCATTTGGCTGTGAA
>NC_137502.1:22972055-23004555 GCF_041902795.1 Electrophorus electricus
AACATTTTATACACAATAGCAAATCAAAGTGCTTTATACAAATGTGGAAACAGTGAGGAAAAGAGTATTATACAATAAAGCCTATTACTTCCTGAAGTCAATCACTTCGGAAGGCCTTTAAAAAAAGTTCAAATAAAATGAGAAAAAACCCAGAAAATTTCAATATAAAAGATAAATGACTGTGGGGCAATAAAATAAATGCTAAAAATGTAAAATGCTAAACAGCCACAAAAGAGTTAAAGTAAAATAAAATAAAAAATGTAAATTGTCGTGTTAAAAGATGAAAATGTAGACAGTAAATTCAGAATGAAAAGAAATAAAAGTGTAATCTACTGCAATAAAACTGCAAAAGTGCAAGTGTAGTGGTAAACAAAGCATGAGAAAAGAAGATGATTTTCCATTTGGAATCGCAACCTAGGTAACATCTAACTCCTTGTTTGGTTCTAGGCACTAATAGCTGACTGGTTCCTAGTGATCTGGGTTTGTACTCTTCTAGTAGATCAGAGGTGTAATGTTGGTCATGGGACATTCTGTGACATTTATATGCACATAGAAGTAATTTAAATCATTCAGTTGTTTGTTAGAGCTAGGCATCGACACAGAGTCTGTAGAAAAGTAGTCAGGTGGGGAGATGATTGACAGTGTCAAATGCAGTACTAATATCAAAAGGCACCAGCATAGATTATGTAGCTGGTGTTCATGATCAAGACTTTTTAGAAGGGCATCATAGTCCAGTCACCATAGCACAGGTTTATATTGCTATATTGCTGTAGTGCAGTCTCAGCGCTACAGTGAGGCCTGAGATCCAATTGGAAGTCATCATAAGAATTTTCAATAAAGTATTTGATGAGTCATTGTAGACAACTTTATTAATTACCTTACATATATAAATGAGAAATCTGAAATAGGACTATAAGTAGTTATAATTAGGTTGGCATATCTGGATTTCTGTTTTTTCTGTTTTAGTGCCTGGAAGTAGCAATTCATTCAGCACTCACAATAATTCAAGGGGTTAGAAGGTTAAAGGGTTTTAAGCCAAATAAGTCAAATCCTGCAGCACCTCTGGCTAGTGGTGCCATATTGTTTACAAATTCCAACTTCTGGTTAATTGTTCCTGTAAATGCAGAACCAACTAATTTGAGCACAGCTATAATGAAAAAGACAGAAGAAGACAGAGAAGAAGGTAATAAAAATTGCTTAGAAGCTAGCACTTTATTCTTGGACCTGTACTTTTGTAATTAAATGCAGTAATGTTATTAAGCACCCCATATATCACCCAGAATCAGCAAAACTAGTTGAAAAGTAAAGTGTACAAAAAAGCAAAACAAACTTTAAACTATAACACAGACTGTTTCCAGTTTAATCAGTTCTGCAAATTTATCTTAGTCTGATCTAAGTCCATTATCAGCATGAAGCTAACAACATCTGTTCTCTTGTAATGGAAATCTTAATTACACACATTAATTATGCTGAAAAAATGCAAATGAAATGATATATGAGCCATTATCATTAGAATCAATTGAACCATGCTGCTCCTCCTAATGGACTTGCATACTGCAACGCTGATTCCCGATCGGATTTCCATACACTGGCCAATTCGTGCACGTCCCAATAAAACTCTGCTCCAAAGGCTCTTTATGATGCCAGAGAGAGAGAGACAGAAAGACAGCGAGCGAGTCAGAACGAGAGAGAGACAGGGGGAGAGACAGAGAGAGAGAGACGGAAAGACAGCGAGAGAGTCAGAACGAGAGAGAGACAGGGGGAGAGACAGAAAGAGAGAGAGACGGAAAGACAGCGAGAGAGTCAGAACGAGAGAGAGACAGGGGGAGAGACAGAGAGAGAGAGAGACGGAAAGACAGCGAGAGAGTCAGAACGAGAGAGAGACAGGGGGAGAGACAGAGAGAGAGAGAGAGAGGGAGAAAGAGGGAAATCTTGAGGCGAGGAAGCTGTGAAAACACGGCTCTGACGTGCCTTTGTTTTCTGGCGGTTCTCACCTGAACACGGAACGATGGGATTTTTATCAACGGACCCAAGGGAAGGATCTGTTTGAATAGCATCCAGACAGGCCAAGAGATAGCCTGCCATTAGCCTCTTTTGCAAGCTCTCTAGCAGATGTCAGTCTTCTCAGCATGCCCTGTGTACACGCCTGGCCCTCACCTCACTACTGAGCCCTCTGCCTGGGTGCTTTAATGGAGTTACTGGAAAGTGATGAACCCAGCCCTTACTGCCCTCGTCTGCTCCTCCGTGCTCTCCTGTCGATCAGAGAAAGCCAGCAAACCAATCAGGGAGAGCCTGCGAACTGCTTGGAAGTGATGAGAGGACTCATCAAGATTCACCGCCTCAGCATCACATTTACCGCTGTTTTCGAAGGTCTTGATCTCACGTCCACTCCTGTTTCCGAAGGCCTTCATCTCACGTCCGCCGCCGTTTCTGAAGGCCTTATCCGTCACGTCTGCTGCTGCTTATTCACCAAATCTGAGCCACTCTGCCTGTTTATTCTCCTTGCTCGGCCCACGCTGCTGTTTGCGTGGTTCGCTGATCCTCCGCCGAGGAGATTACAGGTGTTCTTTCGCACGGCACAGATAAGATGGCTCTCAGGGCGTCTTTGAAGCCTCTTTCTGAGGTTCAGCTTGCGGATTTGCACATCAAGTACTTCCAGGTATGTGATTTTGGCCAATCTCATCTCTCTCATGAGGATCTGGCCTATCCATGGTCCGCTTTAAAGTAATGACATGAAGGAATAAAGCACGTTCAAAGTCAGGAGCAACTTTAGTACTACATCTGCACCACACTGGGCCTTAGAATAACAACAAAACCTCTTATTTAATGGTTCTGGAACACTGGACCAATGACATGCTTGTTGGCGATGAGGTCATCAAGTGTTTGTACTGACAAAAATGTTCTTGGTAGCGAAGTAAAGATGGGAATAAACCACAGGAATATGACAGAGGACTTTTCTCCACTAATGTCAGGACTGCAGGTGCTTTATAGTGGATGCATCACTATCCACAGTATCAATACAAGACATTCTTTTAATGTAATTGCTCCATTCGCACAACTTTTGCATATTCGCACCATTTGCACTTTAAATCAAGTACTGTTGCACTTAACCCAACCTGCACAACATTGCTGATGTTTAAGTCTGTTTACTGCTGTCTAATGTTTTCTCTTTAAACTGTAAACCGTCTACATATTCACAGCTGATACTTTACAATTACACATATTTTGCTACAACTGCACAATATTTAGTTTCTATTTCTATTTCTATTTCTATTTCTATGTTCAGGGTAGCATGTCACTGACTGCTATGCACAACTCGCTTTACATATGCCCAGTACTGTGTACTGTACTAAATTGCACTGTCTACTCATTTTGTATTTTGTATTTGTCCTGTTCTGTATTTATCATTGTTTATTTAATGTTTATTTAATGACATTTTGTACTATATTGGACTGTTTGCACTTGTGTAGCATGTTGTCTGTTGCACTGTTGTTTTCAGGTTGCACCATGGTCCTGGAGGAACATTGTCTCTTTTTTTGTTGTGTACTGGTATATAGCTGAAATGACAATAAAACCTCTTGAACTTGAACTTGAACTTGATATTTTGTATTTATATATTATATTATTTTGCATAGCACCCTGTAAGAAAGTTGCAAGTTCTGATTTTGTTGTACTTTGTCCTTTGTTGTACTTACTGTGCAATGACACTAAAGAGGAAGACAGAAATATGTACAGGATCTATTAATACAGATTTCTGTGTATTAATAGTGTTTGTGTGTGTGTGTGTGTGTGTGTGTGTGTGTGTGTGTGTGTGTGTGTGTGTGTGTGTGTGTGTGTGTGTGTGCGTGTGTGAGTTCCACGCCATCAGAGACGTCGAACAAGGGGCAATGGTTAAATCCCATTCATCTCTAGACATACATAATCAAGCAGCTGAAATTCACAGTCATATATAATTAACCCACTTCTCACACTAACGGACTGTAGAGAAGCAGACTCCACCATCATTCCAAGCCCTTATGTAAGGGCATATGTCTGCTGCTATAAAGCGTAGCATATGCCAGCTGAGCCATAAAGTGCAGCAGTAGAGAGACGATGTGGGGGCACTGTGGTGTAACTAAATTGGTTTTATTGCTTTGCATATTACACAGAAAGCTTTCATGCTCTTTCAGGGTCTAGGTTAACAGTGCCATAAGGAAGTGTCTAGTGTGAACTCTGCCCATACAGAGGCACACTGAATGAGATCTGCCTCACCAGGACCATCTTCCGAAATATTAAATATCCATAGCCATGAAATATTCATTGAAATTTCCCTACCAGTGAAGAACAGATAGCGCCAAGGTGGCCCTCCGCCTGTAAGGCACAGAGGCAGAATTCCCAAGCAGGCTAGCCTTAACTGTGACAGCCAGGTTTGCTGTGGGTGAGAACCGAGCTCTGTGGCAATTTTTCTTTAGAGAGCATATTTGAGAAGGTTGTGCTCAAATTCTTTTTGAGAATTGTTTACAAAAAACGAAGCCTTTTACAAAGAGTGGGAATGGGCCTTATACAAGAAACAAATGAAGAGGTTCATATGATACAATTGTAGGCACAAACAAAATGTATGCACTCTCTCGTCCATTTTCATTTTGACTATTAAACTATTATTTAACATTGTTTTTTGAATCGCAATTTATATTTGCAACATGCAAACACAGGAAAGAACAAATATGACTTAATTCGGCTGTTTTTTGTTTAGTTAATATTAGCTAATTATGATCAATATAGCAGCTGATGCTAACCGATGCATGATGTTAGTCAGAAAACTACATGAACTAATGTTGTTGTGACCTGTTTACTTGACATTAGTTAACCTTTCTTAATGTAGAACCTCATGTGTAGTTAATGGAAAAAGCATTACTTAATGTTACTCAACACTTATTGTAAAATGTTTCCAAATGTTTATGTAGTACCTATATTTACATGTAAATTGCATTTGAATTACTAATCTGTAATTACTCCAACACTACAGAGGTCTGAATAAGAACAATGTCAAGACACAACACGGAAGCACTGTTTTGTGTAGTCACTAATTATCAAATTTATCACGAAGGAGCCATCCGGTCATTAGAAACCGCTTTTGAATTAATCTCAGAGAGAGAGAGAGAGAGAGAGAGAGAGAGAGAGAGAGAGAGAGAGAGAGAGAGAGAGAGAGAGAGAGATGAGAAAGTTTGGTTATAGTTTCATTAGTTTCATACTCTACAAGAGCACATCCTAAAGAGTTACTCCTCCACACTGAAGGAAAAGTGTTTCAAATCCTTTACGTAAACTCAGGTCACTGGAAACAAAGAGAAAATAGGTTTCAGTGCTACTGTCCTGGAGGTTGAATGTATCCCAGAATTCCATACAGACTGGGAGCCAGTGAGAGGAGGGATGCAAGGCACATGAACAATTGGAACTCAGTACTAAAACAAGAAGAGTAAAAACTAAGTGAATGAATGAACAAGTGAGTCAGTGAATGCAGAGTGTTAATTTCAGGCGATTTTTTTTAGCCTGTGCAGATTTTAAATGGCAAGTTTTTTGTATATGCTGTGTGAGACACTATATCTTGCGTGAGACGGTATGTGTTTTGTGAGACATCGTATCTTGTGAGACACCACGTCTTGCGTGAGACGGTATGTGTTTTGTGAGACACTATGCCTTGCATGAGACACTATGTCTTGCGTGAGTCATCGTATCTTGTGAGACACTATGTCTTGATGCTTTTTGTACAGTACATGTTGTGTGAGTTCGCTACCTTTCCTGGCACCCGTGCAGTCACAGACGTCCAGTCGCTGTGTCCTGCATGAAATGGGAGCTTCTACATGTGAGCACTAATTCTCAATCTTTATTTTTACAGCCACGGAATAATAGAGCAATCACACATAATATACTGAACATTTCCTATCAAATTACAGAAAATTTGCAACCTGATTTGGAGCTATTGTTAGAATTCCATTGTTACACAGCCATTACAACGTCATTTGAATATTACTGAGGAAAAAAACGCTATTTACTTGCCTTTAGACCTAAAGTAGCCCAAGATGGTAGAAATCGTAATGTATCTCTATATTTTTTAGAATCTCTGAATAGTTCCGTCTAATATTGATGATATTCAGATAGATCGGGATTTTATTACTGGGTAGGATTCTGCATTAAGATGAATGTTTGTGGAACATTTCCTGGGTCATTTTCACTGCTGAGAAACACATGTGGCTGAGCAGACTCGATGGCTGTGCGTCAGTAGTAGCGACGCTAGGTTTTGGCAAGCCGCCCGGGGTGTGAACACCAGCCGGACTCGCACGGGTGCACGCTGTCAGGTCTGCATGCGCCGGTCCTAAGCCTAATGCCCTGATGCCCATTATTGTGCCGGAGCATTGTCTATCCGCACGGTTCCGCGATTCGCGTCAGGCTCCTCTCATCTCACGCCTGGCACAGAACATAGATTACGAGGCAGTTTCATTTCGGTTGTCTCTAACACAACAATTGGCTTCAGAAATTAGGATCTGAAGCATGAATCAGGTGTGTAAAGGACAGAAGATGCGTGCTGGAGCACATCCAGAGGGATATCTCTGCACAGAGCTCTGCTGTAATGCACAGTTACTAGCCTTCCGCGCATTATGCTCAGTGCATTGATATGAGATCAAAGTCTCCATAAACAGCGGACACACAGCAGACATTATGCATTCCGCTCGGCGAGAGCCAGTAAACCATTATGGGTCCATCCAACCCAGGACTCCAGAAGCTGAACGAGACAATATTTTACGGAGTGCCTCGTAACCTAGCGCGAGATTGGCGGGGCTTTCCCCTCACTCTTTCCTCGTTACCACCGCGACTGGTGCTGAATGCATTAATGAACACATCACACCTGCTCGCAGAAAAACTCACACTCTCTTCTCCAGTTTGGATGCTCCCTCTCTTTCATTGCCGAGACCGTGTGTGTGTGTGTGTGTGTGTGTGTGTGTGTGTGTGTGTGTGTGTGTGTGTGTGTGTGTGTGTGTGTGTGTGTGTGTGTGTGTGTGGCTCAGGCAGTTATGCAGTAACTCCATACGGTTTTTTCTTTCCTTGATGGGGGTATATGAGCTATGAAAATCTTTTATGTGAAACAGCATTTTCTCTCACTCAGTATAGGGAAGAACAAACAAGCAAATAAACTGAACAAATGAGAGGCTGTAGAGGATCCTGGGCAGGGTTGTCTCTGTGCTGCTCCAGGGCCGCAGGGAAATGGGAGCTGTCAGCCTTCTAGAGTCCATTCAAAGTTCACTCATTAAGGCAGCACCTTAAAACAATCTCCGGGCAGCAAGCCCTCCTGCACGGGCAGATTGCACACTTTTAATGCTGACAAATTTAACCGTAAAACGAATCAAAGCTCCAATGGGCTGCACGGTGGCTTGGTGGCTATGAGGGTTGCCTCTCAGCACTAGGTTCTTGGCTTTGGATCTCTGTCTGGGTGGAGTTTCTGTGGTCTCCCCATGTCTGTGTGGGTTTCCTCCGAGGGCCTCTGCTTACTTCCCACAGTCCTAAAACACATAGGTTTGGTAACAGTAACCACCCTAATGATGGCCCTGGTCTGAATGTGTCTCCGTGCCTGGTGAGAGATGGTGTTGTCCTCTCTTCCCCTCTTGAGCCTGACACAGTCCCCAAGGGGGTTGTGGGTGAAAGTACACTGTGTGCAACTGGCTGCTGCTTCTCACATGGTGTGTTGATTGGATGTAAAAGCTGTGTGTTGCTTATGAAGCATTGCTGTGTGTGAGAAAGGTGCTATATAAGTGTAACTTCATTCATTCCAGTGACCTAAAGACATCTGCCCCGAAAATTATTTACCTCTGCTGTAATGCACCATGATTAAATATTTTTATTATCGGTCAAGAATCACCCTGCTTTTGAAGGTTAGTGTCTGTCGTCTCGGCAGGATGTCATAAATTTGTGTGCTTTTTAAGACTTTCCTGGCCACATCTGCCTTGTCGTGGAACACCCTCTCTAAACCAGGCTGCTTTCCTTGGGTCCTGTCTGAAAAGTTCTCAACTTCAAGTGACATATTGTTTCAAGTAAAGTGTAGAAGCAGATTTCTGCCATTTATAAACTTGACATTTTTACCCGCTTTGAGCTCAGCTAAAATGTTATGTATCATTCCTTTCTCCCGAGTCCTCCATTACACTGCACCGTATTTCACCCTAGACGGACCGTCTCGGTGAGACTGCAAATGGCCCCCGCCATTATGACAAAGTGGACTCCTCCCTCCACTCTTGCAGTGAAATTTCCATGCTGTCGTCCTCTAATTTGCCGCTCTTGTGTGTCCTCGTCGCCATGGCGCTATTTTGAAACAAGTCCCATCTGGCTCTTCCTCCCAACAATATCAGCCAATGATCTTTCATTTTCCTCCACTGTTAAGCAGAAATGAGACTGGCCTCAATCACAGGTGGAAGGCGAATCTAATTGACTTGTGTCCTGCTCTCACTATGCCTGCTACACCTGAGCTCCTTCACCCTGTTTATCATCGCGTTTCATTCCATCTCCAGGTACAACGCCGCCAACAGTTACATCTCGTGCTGCCACATGCACTCATCCCCGACTGTCTGATTGCGAAAGCGGCCTGTCTCCAACCAGCACCAGAAAGTCCCGTCTGCTTTCTGATGTGATGTGTCATGGACTCGGGGAGAATGTAGCCGAGTTACACTACATACAGCGTGTTTTCGGGGGAAGTGATTTTCTCGGCATCTGTATACCTGGGATAGATCCACACACACAGCAAAGGCTTTTCTCCTCAGGGGAAAGATTAGGCTGACAACAAAGTGCTCACCAACACAGTTTTTAAAAGCACTCTCAGACAGAATATAAGTTGGTAAAAAAAAAAAAAAGAACAATCCTTCCAGCGTTAATAAAAGGAAGAAAAATGGAGTGTGACCTTGGAATTTCTGCTGGAGAGTCATAGATAGACAGTTTGGCCCGAGCACGCTCAGTGCAGACGTGCTTGTCAAGAATACGCGTGCAGACAGAATAACTTCACCGCATAGCTCTGACATTCGAGGCAGCATAACACTAGAGATTTTAAAGGAGACTTGACAGCTCTCACTACAGACGCACACTCGTGTGCTGTGTATTGGCAGAAGTAGTCTGTGTGATTGAGCAGGGGAACACAGTGTGTTTGCAGTTGCACAACAAACAGTAGCAGCCCTGTGCGCCTTTGATCTGCCATGCACAGGACTGAGAGACAGCAGTATAGGCAGGGCCCTGGGGGCCCCTGAACCGCAGGCCAACCAGGAGCCTGGGTCTAGAGAGGAGCCCTGGACACACAAGCTCCATTAAAAGAAAAAAAAAGTGTCTAAAGCAATAAATAAAATAAAACATTAATAAACAATTTTGTTTGTAGGGTCATTTATTTGTGTGCAATATGTATGTGATATATATTATGCCTGCCATGTGTGTGTTGTGTCTACAAATAATTGTTATTTAATGAGATTTGGGCCTCTGCAGTACAAAGCAGAGCTATTGAGAACATGACCCAGCTGCTAAAAGCTTCTGACGCCCATTCACACTGTTGCAGACAAGGCTGATTTGACACTCTATATTACACACATTCTCACTCAGCAGAGATCAGAGAGAAAGAGAAAAAAGCCAGAACAAAACAAACCATGGAGAGAGAGAGAGTGAGAGAGAGAGAGAGCGAGAGAGAAACTCATTTATATTTATCTGCTCAAGGTTTTGAGTTCCATCGTAGTCAACTCAAGGTTTTGAGTTCCGACCCTGTTCTCCACAACAGTAGTAACAGTGCAGTAAGTGATGCAGTAACCATGTGGAGGTGTAACGGTGAGGAGGCTGTAGTAACAGTAAGGGGTGTGGTGTAACGGTGCGGATTACGGTGTCACAGTGAGGAGTGTGGTGTAACCTCTCCGGCCAGCAGAGGGAGGCCTCAAGTCAACCATATTACTAATCAAGCTTGATGCCCAACAGCTGGGCTAGATCTATAAGAGCCCAGTGACCCCGTCATTCAGTGCTGGGTCTTTGCCAAAGCTCTGAGCCAAGCTCCTAGCTGGTAACTTCGGGTATTGAGGTCTGTGAGCCCTCGTACTACACTTCACTTCTGCGCTGTGAGGGTGTTCTTGTTTTTACACATCTCCTCCCCCTCAAGAGTTTTCCCTCTTGAGTCTGTCTCTCTCCTGAGGTTTCCCTTAGCCATTAAAGTTCGTTGCAGTTTCCTGGTTTTGTTTGGGAAGTTTTCGTTTGGTTTTCCCCAGTGCATCGGGGTTGCCATTCTTCCCATGGTGTCCTTTTTCTCCCGTTTTTTCCACACTCGGCGTGGTTTTTCTTCTTGTTTTACCTGATCCAAGATCTCACTGTTCTGCTCACAGGCCCACCATCATTAGAGCGTGGTTGCCCACCTAGTATGCTGTTGGTGTCATCACCCATCTGACCTGGGTTTGAGCCCACGTTACAGTAACAGTGTGGATTAGTGTCACAGTGAGGAGTGTGGTGTAACACTGGGGAGGATATAGTAGCAGTAATAAGGAGTGTGATGTAACTGTGAGGAGAATGTAGTAACAGTGAGGCATGGGGTGTTGTATGATGTCGGTGAATTGCTCCTAACCTGCGCAGTATGGCAATCCACTAACATTCTGCTTCTACTGAGCAAGAAATGATATACTTAGTATTTGAATAATCTCAATTGTACAACTGTCCCTTTTTTCCACACTCGGCATGGTGTTTAGTTTTTCCTCTTGTTTTACCTGATCCAAGATCTCACTGTTCTGCACACGGGCCCACCATCATTAGAGCGTGGTTGCTCAGCTAGTAAGCTGTTGGTGTCATCACCCATCTGACCTGGGTTTGAGCCCACGTTACAGAAAGATCCAGCCATAGACCCAGTTCAACACTTATACCTAGAACAGATAAAGGTGGCTCTGACTAATCAGGGAGTGAATGTTTGTCGACATGAGCAGGCCCTGCAACAGATGACTTCTCAGTTGCAGGCCCTGACAGACCTCCAGACACGAGTGCCACTGCCTTCAGCTGCCTCTATTCATGAGGTAGTTGGGGCTGTGGCAGCAGCAGAGCCAGCCCGAATCCTGTCTACCTCATGCTCGGAGCCATTCCTCCCTGCCCATGAGCACTATGCTGGTGAGGCAGGAAGTTGTAGGGGGTTCCTCCTTCAATGCTCACTGGCTTTCGAGCAGCAGCCCTCTTGGTTCCCCACTGAGTGAGCAAAAGTGGTAAGCCACTCCCTGCATGTCCCTTCTGACTGGGTGGGCTCTGGCATGGGCCACCCTGGTCTGGGAGCACCAAACAGATGCATGTTCCACTGTGGCAGAGTTTGCTTAAAGCGGGCTTTTCTCCATCCAGTCACTGGAGGGGAGACTGTCTCCTTAATATACGTCAGGGGAAAAGAGTGCCCTCGAATTTTGCACTATGGTGGCTGAGAGTGGATGGAACCCCACAGCATGGATGACCGCTTTCCACCAGGGCCTCAGCAAGGAGCTTAAAGATGAACTGGTCCACCGAGATACTCCTGCCTCTCTCGATGACCTGATCGATCTAGTGTTGCGTATTGACAATCGCGTACGGGAGAGGCACAGAGCACGGGGACCAGAGATTAGTGGAGGCTCTCACAGAGCTCCACACACCCTTGGCCCTGTTCATGTGCCTGACAAATGGGGGGATTCCGGACCCCAGCCAATGCAGCTCAGACACACCCACCTTTCCCGAAGTGTGCGCGACACTCGGCTGCGGGAAGGGGGGTGTCTGTACTGTGGAAGCTCAGGTCATCTCCGCCCAGCTTGTCCTGGGCTCCGGGGGAAAGACAACGTCCCCCCTCCCCTGACGGGCTCAACCAGTCCTCTCCGACCTCAAGGGTTGTTCCTAAGTACCACAATTGCTTGGGGAATGTCTGAAACATGTTTCCAGGCATTCGTGGACTTGGGAGCTGCGGGCAACATTCTCGACGCTGGGTTAGCCAACAAGTTAGCCCTGCCACTGGTCCCACTGGACGAAACCTTACCCATTGCCGCCATCGATGGTCGGTCCCTTGAGCCAGGGGTTGTTAGCCATCAGACTCGTCCAGTCACATTGTGAGTCGGCCCACACACTGAACAGACTGCACTGTATATCCATGCTCCTGACATGCAACTGATTTTGGGGTACCCCTGGCTTCAGCAACATAATCCCCATGTGGACTGGCTGACCCAGTCAGTGCTGTCTTGGGGTTTGACATGTCAGACCTCCTGTTTCCAGCTACCCAAGCCTCGGTCTGGGTCTGGTCATAGTCCCAGTAGTCCGGACCTGTCTCAAGTCCCCCAAGAATACTGGGACCTTTAGCAAACAGAAGGCCCAACTATTGCCTCCCCACCGGCCATATGACATGGCCATAAAACTCCCGGGCTCCAGTGCCCCTAGGGGCCGCCTATTCTCCCTTTCAGGGCTCAAACGTCAAGCAATGGATATACAAGAGTCCTTGGCCCTAGGGTTAATCTGGCCATCTACTTCCCCGACTGGCACAGGGTTCGGTGGGCTATGCCCCCGTATAGACTACTGGGGCTTTAACAAAATAACCATCAAGGACCGCTACCTATTGCCCCTCATGACATCAGCATTCGAGACACTGCAGCAGGCCTCTGTTTTTACTAAACTGGACCTGCACAGTGCCTACAACTTGGTGAGATTCCAGGAGAGAGACAAGTGGAAGACAGCATTCATCACCCCCTCTGGGCACTACAAATACCTCGTCATGCCGTTTGGGTTGATGAACGCACCTGCCGTCTTCCAACAGTACATCAATGAGGTCTTAAAGGAAGCCCTTGACAGGTACGTGTTCATCTACTTAGATGACATATTGATCTACAGCCAAACAGTAGATGAACATGTTTGGCTGTTTGGCTTCTGCTTGAGAATTACCTCTTCGTCAAGCTGGAGATGTCAGTGTTCTATGCCCATACATCTCCTTTTTGGGATTTATCGTCTCCCACAATAAGTTGTGAATGGACCCCACCAAGGTGCAGGCTGTAGAGAACTGGCCTAGACCCACCTCAGTGCGTCTGGTCCAACGCTTCCTGGGCTTCATGAATTTTTATTGCAGGTTCGTTAAGAACTTTAGCGCAGTTGCAGCCCTACGGATTGTGGTGACCAGGAAGGCATTGAGGCGGTTCTGCTCGTCCACCGAGGCCCAGCAGGTGTTTGATAACCTGAAATGGCATCTGATCAAAGCCCCTATTCTTCAGCTCCCTCATGCCGAGCTTCCGTTTGTCGTTGAGGTGGACGCATCTGAGGTGAGCGTTGGTGCAGCTTGATCCCAACAGTCTGGAGAGGACAAAAAACTGCATCCCTGTGCCTACTTCTCTCAACATCTGTCACCAGCAGAACGGAACTATGATGTGGGTGACCATGAATTACTGTCGGTCAAGCTTGCGCTCGAGGAGTGGAGACACTGGCTGGAGGGGGCAAAACACCCCTTCCTGGTCTGGAAGGACAACAAAATCTTACATACAACAGCCCAAGTGACTCAATCCACGCCAGGTAAGATGGGGACTGTTCTTTGCCTGGTTTGATTTTACCTTATCATACCAGCTGGGCACTAAGAACATTAAACCCAATGCCCTCTCTCGCCAGTGGGAATCCTCACCACCTTCTGCTCCACCCTTGACCGTTATCCCGAGGGCCCATGTCATAGCACCAATCCAGTGGGGGGTTTCCATCGACTGAATCTCTTCATTTCTTCATCACAAAAATATCTTAGCAACTTAGCAAATATCATTTAATGTTAACTAAATTAATAGATGACATGAATCTTAACCATAGTATCCATATACATTCCATCAAGATAATGAAATATTTAACCTAATCTAATAATTAATTAATCTAATAATTGCCTATTTAATACTCAACACCAACTAAAGCTTGATGTGAAATACTTCAAATTAACTAGCAAGCTAGTTTGCTAATGCTAAGCCACTAGCCACTTAGCCAGCTACTGAAATAACTGCAAAGAACTTGACCCAGAGGCTTTGTTAGAACAGTTTACTGCTGAACAAGACATTGTTTTACTTCAGAAATGTCAACATTGTTAACAAAAAAAAAAAAGAAAAAGCTGTCAAGCTTGATATAGTTGCTGTCAAGTCAGCTGTCTGTGCTTGAACAACATGTGGCCGTTAGTATCAACTACAGCCAATCACAGTCAACCACTTCCTCATCACACCCTTTTAAGCATCATCAGATATCTTCTATAAAACCTGTTTATCATAAAGAATAATATTAGGAGATATTAATGTAAGGGGACCCAGATAATTGACTGAACACAACTGAGAAAAAAAAAAAATAGATGCGTCATTTGAAATCAGTTTGTCATCCCAACCATTAATTTGCGAGGAGATGGGCGGGGTTAAAAGTTGTCTGCAGCCTGTCACTAGAGGGCATCGGACACATAGTGGCTTCACTTTTCACCTGTCACCTGTCACCCAGACCACTTGTATATACAGTCTATGTATGCATATATAGGATGTAGTAACAATGAGGAGTGTGGTGTTGTATGATGTTAGTGAACTGCCCATAACCAGCACAGTATGGTTAACACTGCCATGGTAACACACTAACATTCTAATGAAAAGAAATATGCTGATGATTTTAATCATCTCACTTTTAATTTAAAAAAAAATTATTCTATGTTATATTTTTTTATGTTATATGTTGGTAACAACAACAAGAGCAAAAATAATTATTATAACAACATCAACAATAAGAAATTTCAATTTTTCCATTTTGAATGATGGCCTATATCACATCTATCCTATTAAATACAAATACTGAACAAATCAAACTCTGTGCAGTCTATCATGATGATTGCTTCACTGGCAGACCTGAGTTCTGCAGTACAATCCTACAAATAGGATTCTGACAGTGTATACTAACAGACAACCTCTCCCAGTTCATCACTGTCAGTTCTGAGGCATTAACTGTCCAGAACAATGAATGGTCAGGCTGCACAGCCTCTGACTATTATCTTGATGTTATATTGTCAGACGAATGGAGCAGTGTGGACAGTTCATCCATAAGAGAAACACTGGCCTGTAAGATTTTTGTTTTCTCTTCAGGCTCAAGAATGCACTACGGTGTCCTCGTGGAAGGTCACAGTAAACAGGTCCAGTAGATTCACGGGCAGTGATAAATACCCCATTGTTTCCATGTCAAACCACATGGACTTTGGTGCACTCCTGGCACTAGCTTCGACCGTAATCACTGTTATCACTCACTCATTTCTATTTATGATACATGAGGCTTGCTGTAACCTTGAGAGAGTAAGAGGTGAGGTGCACTTGTCTGCAGAAGCCTACCCAAGCCCTGACATGCAGTACTACCGCTCAGAAAGTCAAAGAAAAACGTTTGAAAAGATGTCAGTGCTGGTACTGCTCACTGGTTATATAACGAAGATGGCACACAACTGCCTGGCTGAAGTGGAGAAGAAGCGTTTACTTCTTAAGATTATTGGCTCCAAAGATTCTTCCAGCCTTCATAGATAGATGAAAATATACAGTTTGTCAAGTTTGAAGTGCTTCACATCATTTTAACCTTGATATTCTCTTTAAGACAGGGACACTCATTCCTCTATTCATTTGCTGGTTCCTTTGTTCGTTTTTTTCGTTTATTCATTTAATTTTTTAATTTCAGAAAAAAAGTATTGCAATCAACTTTAAAAATCACCGTTCTTTTCTGGAAAAACCCCAGATGCTTTTTTTTTAAGGTTTTCAAGATGTTGAATTCAGGCAGTACACAAGATTTTCCACTGTAGGCTTTCAACATTTTCAGAAAGATTATCTGTTTCTTTGAAAATTACCATTGCGCGATATAAAAAAAAGGGTGGATACCACACCTGACAGCTTTGTCTACTAACAGTATGTTATTAAACTACATAATTGCTTATTTTGGAACATGTTTTTGTGAAGAACCCACCCCCAACACCACCACACCATTATGAGTGTGACTATACACCACCACTACACCACCACATGAGTGTGACTATACACCACCACATGAGTGTGACTGTACACCACCACACCATTACGAGTGTGACTATACACCACCACTACACCACCACGAGTGTGACTGTACACCACCACACCACCACATGCGTGTGACTATACACCACCACATGAATGTGACTGTACACCACCACACCACCACATGAGACTATACACCACCACACCACCACTACATGAGTGTGACTATACACCACCACTCCACCACCACATGAGTGTGACTGTACACCACCACACCACCACATGAGTGTGACTGTACACCACCACACCACCACATGAGTGCGACTATACATCACCACACCACCACAACACCACATGAGTGTGACTATACATCACCACACCACCACACCACCACATGAGTGTGATTGTACACCACCACACCACCACGAGTGTGAATGTACACCACTACACCATCACATGAGTGTAATTGTGCACCACCACACCGCCACGAGTGTGATTGTACACCACCACACCACCACGAGTGTGACTATACACCACCACATGAGTGTAATTGTGCACCACTACACCACCACATGAGTGTGACTGTACACCACCACATCACCACATGAGTGTGACTGTACACCACTACACCACCACATGAGTGTGATTGTGCACCACCACACCACCACGAGTGTGACTATATACCGCCACATGATGTAATTGTGCACCACTACACCACCACATGAGTGTGACTGTACACCACTACACCACCACATGAGTGTAATTGTGCACCACCACACCACCACGAGTGTGATTGTACACCACCACACCACCACATGAGTGTGATTGTACACCACCATACCACCACATGAGTGTAATTATACACCCCCACATAACCACATGAGTGTGACTGTGCAGACAGTTACGACATTTAGAGGAAAGATAAAACCACTGTGAAAAATCACTAACTATCGCATCCGCAGCAGTGGTAGAATAGGATACTTTTCTTTCAGTTTTCCCTTCTTTCCTTTCAAAGAACTCGCTTCAGGCTTGAAACTGGATGAAAACCTTGGTGACTTTTACATAACAGTGCTCAAAAGCCAGCGGCTTTCATAAAATATAACGTGCTTGGCAGAACTGCTTTCGTTTGGTTTTTCCTCTGTTCCATAAGGTTTGCAGTGTTGTCCAGCTGCATACACAGTCCTGCCAAATTACTACGAACACATGATCATTGTGTGGCGACTTGGCATCCACCATCAGCCTCTCTATTCATTCCGCCTGCTCCTTAGGCACTGGGAAGGTGAATTATAGGGTACAGAATATGGATCTTGGCTGTATGTATATGCGCTTTGGCTCCAGCAGCAGAAATCGTACAAACTTGAGTGGTTTGCTCATCTTTTACCCAGTGAATTAATCAAAGGGGATAGAGTATAGTCACATGCTTGACTTCACGGAGCCTGACCTTTGTTTAAAAGACAGATCTGACCCAGGGTATTGTCTGCCAAAGGAGATTAGATACACCTGAAGATGGAACAGCACAAAAGCCTGGTACGCAGTGCGGACAGCAAGGCCAGTCAGCAGCGGGCTTTGTGGTTCTGACCGGTCTTGTTTGGTTCTGCTTTGTCCTGACGTTCCTAAGCTTGAAACTTGGCAGTGACAGCTTGCACAAATGGAGAGGACAGCGCATGAGTCACAGGGTTTTTGGAAAATGGTTGTGGTTGCGGTCGCACTGGAGTCACCAAAAAATGTTCCAGTTTGGAGAAGATGTCACCGCTGGGATGTTCACCCTACAGCTATGCACACAAGTGCTGGTATGAGTGGGTGTGTAATATGTTTTGGCTGTGCGGCAAAGATTTTTCCACCCTTTTTTCAACCTTGGGAGAGGGGCGGAGATGGAGGGTTCTTCTTTTTCCCTTCTCCACAGTTTGGACCTCTGCTAAAGTTAAACACTTTGGCTGGAACCCATCAGAAGGGACAGCTCTTATTTCTGCCACTTACATAGGATAGCATTCTCAGAAGGCAAATTGTGTTTTCTCCTCTAGTAAGCTTAGTTATGTGCAGTTTCCTCGAAAAAAAATGAATTAACATGTTTGGGTGAAAAAAACAAACAGATTAAACACATTAAAGAGATTACAATAACTGCAGCTATTTACTGCATTATGTAGATCTGAAACTCCAGCAAATGCACTGGGAGCAGCTGGGTCTCACCAACTAGCAAACACTTCAGTCAGTATATTCTAATGCAGCATCTCTGACAGTAATGGCCATATGCATTTTTTCCTCTCGTTCTCTGTATGTCCCTATAATGGCTAGAGCAGAGGGTAAACATGCTTTGACATTCAGTATTCACAAGGCAAAATGACTCCTTATCAGGAGAGCAAAAAAATTATAATGATCCCTTTATGCTTCGAGAACGCACAACTGAATATTTATCAGCTAATTTATTACACAGAGCGTGTTTGCATTACCTCGCAAATCCAATTCCGTGCCGAAACGACAGAAGCATGTGTCTGTCTGTTTCATTTTGCGACCACTGTATGTGGAGTTTTCCTTTCTAACTTAATTAAACCATTAAACCCTGCAATTTAAAAATTGGCTCGTTCCTGAATGACTGACACAAAGACCAAAGGCTTTATGGAGAGTCTTCTAAGTCTTATAGATTGAGTCAGTGTTGCCAAGATGACAGGGGTCAGTAAGACTCCTGAAACGCAAGTGAGACTGAGGTGAGGGGTGGGGTGGGGAGGGGGAGGTGGGGGGTATTGGGGTGGCAGAATTTGGATTTTCTAGGAAGGATGAATCAGATCCTTCATGTGCTGCAACACATTTCCTGAAAGTCTGTGCTGCCTTATCAGCCGGCTGTACTGGCACGGAGGGTCGGGGGAGGCTTAGGGAGCTGTGTCTGAGATATTCCGTCTGAGAAAGCGGCTTGCAGGAGCCCGGCGCCACCACCTGCTTCTCAGTGTTTCTCAGCGGTGCTCGAGTTTGGGGAGAAAAAAACCCAAACAAACACGAGAGAAGCCTGAAACTCGGCACGCAAGGTTTCTCTTTACTGTTTGTCTCTGAAAACCGCCCATGGCTTTCCAAAGAAAGCGCAAGCCACAAGTCATAGAGATGTTAAGGATTTATCTTTGTAAGTGTGCACATTGGTCAGGGAAAGAGGACACAGAAGTGAAAGATCCAGTATTAAGTACATGAAAGATTCAGTACTAAGGAAATGGGGTCCATTCAACAATGGCTGTACTACAACACGGAACAGTAAATGAATGAAGTTTTTCAAATCAAATCAGTTTTTCTGTGTATCGTGTGGTGTATTGTATATCAGTGCCAAAACATATTGTATTTTATGTAAGTGGAAAAGGCAATAAAGTATTCTATTCTATTCTATTCTATTCTATTGTAAGGGAACAGAACATAAATAGTGCTGTTCGCATTATACATCCATAGTACTGCAGCTTGGCCTTTGTTCTTTACACCAGAATAGTTTGAAGCCTTTTACGACAGGCATTACTACAGGAATCATTTTCTGTCACAGTAAAAATAATGTACAAATCAAAGCATGAAGTCTATGGCCATAACTCCTTTTGTTCACTTCACACAGTTGCATTTTCTTTCCGCTATAATTGGCTCAGCCGAAACATGACAAAGACGAGATGAGACGTGGGGTGTTGTAGCCTCCGCATTAACTCCTCTGCTCCGGTCCGCGGAGGAAGGGATCTGACCAAGGCTAGGACTTCAGAGACAGAGCCCCTGAGTCCTGACCAGAAGCATCAGAGGTGGTCTGATCCTGTCGGGACTCTCCGAGCATCTGTGCACAAGATCCCAGAGCTGTGGCGAGGTGCTGGAGGAGAGATTTGGCCTGCTCTGCCGAGCTTCACCCGGGCTAACGCAAGCTGCCCTCCTCTCTCTCCACAGCAGGGGGGATTTGGATCAAGATTGCCTTCCTTTTTGGACACTGATCAGCAGTGTATCCAAAGCAGCAAGCTGGAGTCTGTTCTTCATTCAGTGCTAGAGATAGTGATACCCCGTAAGTCACCTGGGCGGGTTATTGTCTTGGCCACACCACGTCCACAGAGCATTACGTCGACCTCTTTCAGTTCCCAGAGTGCCTTTGTTGTCAGGATATTGCGCAGGGCAGTAGGAAATGGCTTCTAAATGTTTCCCTCCATTTCAACCACCTTTCACCACAAAGAGATAATTCCTCTTCAGTGTGCCTGAATATGAAGGAGAGGGGGAGAAGTGCGATAACTCTCACAGGTAAATGACAATGGATTCGCCCATGTGAGTGTCTGGGCCACGCCCCTCCACTTGGCTGGACCAATGAGTGACAGCTGAAAGGCGCAGAGAGACCCCCACAATCTAATGCAGCGGATGTGTTGTATATGAAAAGCACAGATTCAAAACAACCTAGGTTCCAGTCCAGTGCGAGCAAGTGAGAGATAGAGAGAGAGAGAGAGAGAGAGAGACTGCCAAGGGATAAAAAAAGAGATGCAGACACTGATCAAAATAAATAAATAAATAGTGGCCTCATAAATAGTGAATCAAATGTGAAATGATTTCTTTTATAGTCGGTGAGCTGGAGCACGGCTCTGGCTGCTGAGAGCCGTGACAGCGGTTCGAAATGAGCAACGTGGCCCCGCCTCTCCCTGCCAAGGGAACGAGGTAAAAAAAAACAGCGTAGAGGACAAATGCGTCGGCGCTTATCAGACTGGCAGCACTCACTCGCTGATTAAAGGTGAAAAAAAGATTTCTTCACCTGTAACGATGCCTGGTCTATTTTTGTTCCCACAGGCATGACTTTACCTGAGCAACTTTGTTTTTCTGTAAAATGAAGATGTCTTTTTTTTCTACTCTTAAAGCTAAACACAGCATGGAGCTTGTGCTGACCTATGCTGGTGTAAAGCCATGATCAAAAATGTACACTTTCCACACAGACCTGCCTCCCAGACCTGACGGGCGTCTGTCGACGATTACCTCGCTGCCTGTAGACATGCGGGACTCACCTTCCCTTCATGCCTCAGCAGGGGTCGTTAGGCACGGGGTGGACGTGCGGTTTTGTATGGTCAGCTTTTCAAAGCTGCACCCTCTCCGTGGAAGGGGGATCTTCTCAGAGGTCTTCCTCCGCTGTGTCCTGCCAAGCATAAAAAAAAGATCTTCTGTGTTGAGGCTGGATTGTTTATTTATTATTTCTGGCACAAACTGATGGTGCTGGCATTTCAAGACTGTTTGGCCTTTTTTTATCTGAATGGCTCACACGCTGCTAAAGCCAATGGGATTCTGGGAAGATGGCGACTGGACACCTGTGCACCCGCTCTGGTGAGAATATTTAAATCTTCAACGCCAAATTGTGGAAGCAGTTTTGCGCTAAACCAGTGCAGACTACACAATCAAGCACCATTTTTGCATTTATAAGAGAGTAAACATGTAGTTGGCATTGTGGACAAACTATATGGCACACTACTACAGGCACACGGCACATGCATGCCCTGGGTCTACTGCTGTTTCTGTTCAGGCCATTACTGAGTGCTTGAGTTTATCTGTAGCTAAACTTACATGAACCCTCATCAAAGTCAATCAAGTGGCTACAATCAGCCTCTGATTCAGGCTGAGGAGCAGACTTGCCTGGTGGCCTAGACTCATCTCAGAATGTGGTGTGATGGACAAGGTTGCATGTGGGGTGACCGATGCTGCTTATCGCCCTCTTCAACCCAGCCTGTGCTGGACCCACTGGGTCATATTATCACGCGTCTGAACACCAACACAGCCATGGTCGCAAACACTTTTGGGGAGCCCACACCTGAACACAGTGAGGATGAGCACGTTTGTCCTTTTTGTCTGCATATGTGGACATGTTTAATAATAATTACCGATACATGCTCCTAGTGTAGCAGCTGAAACTTAAACATGTCCCCATAAGGAAACTCTCCAATTTAGGCATAGACCTTAGCCACACTTGCTGAAACAGTTCATAATCATTTTATTCTTATTAGTATAAAAAGCACACTGCTCTAATCAGTTTGTGGTATACTTTTTGTGGTACGCGTTAATGTTTAATGTAATGTAACGTAGGTCGCTATTTAATGTGGCAGTAAAATGTAATGAAAATTATATATTGGTGTGATAGTTGTCGTATGAATGTTAAGTTTAGTGGAGTAGTGTGGGAAGCTAATGCAGTAGCACACTGTCCTCGCACAGTCAATGTGAACGCTGAATGAGGAAAAACAAGACCTAGTATATACTGTACACACTGCACGAAAGAATGAGAGTTTATATATTTATCATATCAGTGAAGCATTGCAGTAACATATAATTACCACTGAGCCCATAGAGACACACCTCTTTTAGGACAAAACAAACTACTTTTAAACTCATACTTCATTGCTAAATAATACTGCATTTTAAATAATTTAAATAATAATAAGTGATGTGGTATCTATTTTTAATTCATACTTTGATAAAATGGCCGTTTCCCTCATTTATAAGTATATACAATAAAGCCTATATATCATACAGGTGTAAAACCTATATATCTTATAGGTGTACAGTAATGCCATAATATCTTATAAGTATAAGCCTCTCCATCCAGAGTGCTCAGAAACTTACAACTCTTTTTTGCAGTAATTTGCAGCCTACAACTGTGCAATGATTGTTTAAGCCTTAGAAATCCTGAAAAATGCCCTCTTCAGTCTGACTTCTTTATTATGTTTGACTTCTTTAGTCTGTGTAAATTATGTGATGTTTGCGGCTAGGGCCTGGACTCCTTAATGGGTGTGGTCAGTACAAGAGAATTCCGATGCCCTGCCTCTGAATAACCCATACCAGCACAGCCAACGTGTGTTTCCCCAGCATGACAGCAGGTTCAGCTAGATGTACAATCAGTTAAGACCAGTGTGTTCTGAAGTGGAAGTGACTGTATGAGTACATAATTCAAACACCATTTACTTTGCCTCTAGGAGAGGTAAAAAAGAAATTAGTCATCACCGTTGCATTATTACTGGAAAATATACGGTATCATATACAAATAATTGTCCTTTGTAAATGATTGTGATTTTTCCAATCTACTCAACACATGTTAACATTTAATCACACCACTTATAATCTATAATGCATCTATAAAACTCCACAGCAGATGCTCCCGGTACTTTAATTTCATCTGCTGTTTAGGAACTTGATTGTTTCACATCTAAATTCATAGAGGAAGATTAGGCACGTAATCAAATGAGCACGTCGGAATGATTTGTATAGAGTTTGGGAGAAGAGCGAAGAGCAGAGCTTCGTGCTGGGCTGAGCGATAGCTGCCGAAGCCAACCAAGAGGCAACGTGTCCCTCCAGAGCCTTTTATTATAACTGGATTATGAACTGCAAGCAGTCATCATTTCATCCCTGAAGCCCAGAGAGCACAGCAGTGTATCTAAATGGAATGCGAGAGGGAGGGAGGGAGAGAGAGAGGGAGAGAGAGAGTGGGACAGAGTGAGAGAGAAAGAGAAGGAGAGAGAGAAATGGAGAAGGCAAGAGACAGGGAGAGACAGAGATGGAAAGACCGACAAAGACAGACCCCATGTCATCAATAACTCTATGAGTGGCCACAGCAGGTCTGTCCTTGTGTGGTAGTCGTGCTGAAACACCAAACCACGCTGGAGCATCCGCTTAAAAAACAACAAAAATAACACCATCTCCTCTTCTTTTTCCCTGCCAAGTCAATTAATATTGATTCTGCGTGTGTGTTTCTTCAGGTGGAACCAAATTACCCAGAAACTCTCCAGGAGACTCAACTCTTTCTGGGGTGCAGGGTAGCATTAGCTGCCTACCCTGGGAAAATAATGCTAAATTAAAGAAAATAAATAACAACAACAACGGCCTACAAAACGCTTCTGACCACGTGGGATCAGAGAGGGCTGCAACTAAGTTAAGCTTTAATCCTGTGAATTGCCTCTACTAACTCCCTCCTGCTCCAAATTCCTGCTTTCAACCCCAGACAGAGCCTGATATGGCAAACATCATTATTGGGTGTTTCTTCCCCGTGTGTGTACTGTTCTTAGGAAGGTGAGCTGTGTTTTAGACTGCAAACAATGTCATTCAACCTTCAGATTATGCAGCTTCATTACTTGTTATAGCCCTGTCTTCTGTAGAGTGTTAGGGATTACTGTCTGCTTTCTCTGACTCATAACTCCAAAATAACTCAAGGATGAGTCCAGCAGCTCCCCCAATGGTGCAGATCCTTAGATTTTCCTGTAACTGCTTTCTGTTTCCCAAACACCTGTTGCTGTCTAATTGGCTTCAATCTGGCATCTTTTTCTTTCTTTCTTTCTTTCTTTCTTTCTTTCTTTCTTTCTTTCTTTCTTTCTTTCTTTCTTTCTTTCTCAATTAACAGCCACACCTGTTAACAAATGCAATTTCTAACAAGCCAGTATGATGGAAATAATCATCTCACACAATACTGTGGACCGATATTAGTGCTATTGAATTTACAATGAACTGTTAAAATGTATTTAACAATACAAACTTTCCATTCTACACTAAAAAAGAAAGGAAATGCTGGAAACTGGATCAGTATACTTTGGAAGATACTGTAATCCACTAGTGTGTGGAGAGCGTAGCCAACATGGAGTACTCCAGACAGGCCCTGGAGCTGTTGCTTTGCCTGAGTTCACTGAGCAGCTGAAGAGGCACCGGAGAGTTTGCTTCAGGAATGAGACACCACCATCACCACAAAACCCTCAGGTGCTAAAATGGCACACCAGTACATTTTTGAAGAACTACTTGGAACAAGTTTAAAGAGGCTGCTATATTGGGTCCAAAATATCAACATTGAGGATTATTGTTCATAAGTGACTGCAACAGCAAATATCTTGATCATTTACCAGTCAGCAAAACCATCAGTGAACATGGAGGTCCACGTGCCACTGAGAGACCAGGATGGTGTCTTCAGATCAGGCACAAAAGAACCTGAAAGACCCCTCTTGAGCTGAAAGGTAATGAGTGCTAGGAGAGCCTGTACTGTAAGATTTAGGAAAGCGTGCAGAGCATCCAGACGATCACAGACTGCAATAGCAGAACCATGTTCATTCCCACATCTACTGATGCCTCCATGTTATGCCGGAGATCTTCCGGACATGTTCTGGACATCTTCCTCATGAAGTTTGCAGCTGGGAACAATCAGGCTCCAGTAAAGCCAGTGTATCTAGGTAGAGATCAGGTGATAATATGAAGAGGACTGCCAACATGTCAAACATTATTAAGCGTGAAGGCGTGCCTAGCAGGTGTCAGCCGTCATTATAGACGTCTTTGACATTTCTCTGTGCCAGTAAACAGTCTTCTTCCCCTGAATGAATACTGACATGTTGAACTTACTTCTATTATGTTGAACTTACTTCTATTACTTGTGAAGTTAGTGATGGCTCCAGTCTACTCTTTAGGCAACAATCTACTCCCTCCGGTTTGACTCTCACCATTACACAGGGGTGTAAAAACCATGGTGTGTGTGCAGGACACATCCCCCCACACTTTTATCCATTATCTTTTACTTATTTATCCATTCATGTTACTTGTTAACACATATATAACATGCACAGTATTTTGTTGAAACAGCCAACTAATTTGCCAAATATCATCCCAATATCACAAAATAACATTCATATATATATATATACATTAAATGATGTTTTTCCATTCCATTATACCCTGTTTCACTTGGAAGTGTTACTGAAGTCAGATACCTTCGGGATTCCACTCCAGAGTGAAGCTGCCCCATATCCCTTCAGCTGCTAAATTAGCCTAACCACAACACCAGCCCTGTGTACCTTATGCAGTAAGTTAACCTTTACCCTTTTGCTATAGGCCGTGTACTTTTAAAAAAGTTAGCTAGCTAGCTGGCAATTTACGAGAGATTGATCTCCATGGGGTGGGGCTCGTTACTGAAAGTTAGTTCCTGAATCAGCACATTAGCATTAAGTAGTCTAATGAGCTCATTCAGATGCTACCAGAAGGTTAGAACAAGATGAGGTTTGTATGAGGGTGGCAGGACACCACTGAGGTTCATTTAACAGTTTGTTCTCAAAATAAGGTCATTTACATTTGCATTTATGGCATTTAGCTGACGCTTTTATCTAAAGCGACTTACAATTAGAGATTGAGTTAGAAAAACTCAAGGAGCTTGCCGACTGCTTAGAACGCGATGTTATAGCCCACTGAGGTAGAGGTATTCATTGTAAACAAATGTTATTGCTCCCATTTAGGAAGTTTAATTTAAATGAGATAATCAGTGTCCCCTGATGAGTATACATTAATGTAGAACCCAACAGAAGTGTGCAAATGTAACATATTTTTTAATATAGGTTTAATGAGTAGGATACAATCTATCTCTTGCTTTTAACCATTATGTTATGTCCATGTCTGTTTAATTCTTGCCTGTTCCTCAACACTGTAATGCAGGGAAACCATTTTTTTTTCGCAGTTCCAACACGTCATGGAAGATAACTTTCTCTTTGATTTACAGCTGAGTAAATGTTTACTTGTCTGAATAAGGGCAGGGTGAAACAATACTATTACTGTGACCATTCAGGACCTGGAACTAACACCTCACAACATTTAGGACCTGGGACTAATACTTTACAAAATTCAGGAACTGGGACTACACTTAACAACATTCAGGACCTGGGACTATCACCTCACAACATTCAATACCTGAGACCATGTTTGTTGGCACCCAAAAGCATCCAATAATCAGTGACATAAAGAACACAATGTGCAGACTCTAAATAGTTAAATTATATTAACATTTTTAGGTATAATTTGCTCTATTTTGCCATGCAGTGGTGTAGAACAATTGTGACTAAAAACAAAAATCATTTGTAACTTAAATATAGCAGTTGATAAAGTCAACCTAAATTGGAAAAGGCTTTTTCCAGGAATTTAGTGTTACATAAATATTCACAGTCATTTACATCTTATTGTGTATTTTCTGTAGGGTTTTGATGTGTGATGCACATGTGTTAATATGACAGGAAAGATTATTTAGAAGGAATGTGTTTTCTTAAGAAAGTTAATTTTTTGATGAAGGTTAATTGAATAACTCATGAAAGTTCATTATCACACAATTTAATATAGAAGACCTTTCTGTATTTAATGTAGACATATCTGTAGAGAAGCCCTGTCTGCATTTAATGTAGACCTGCATTTCATATTGACCTGTATGTGTATTTAATACAGACCATCAGTATTTATTATAGAAGAGCGCATGTAATATGTGTGTTTTCTAGTGTTCACACCATGGTGTATAGACTACAAGCACATGTTCAGGAAGGTGAGTTGGCATGTTTATTTAAGAAGCATTCACCTTTACAGAGCCATGAGGAGTGCATTGGTGGGGCTGATGAGTCATGGTTTGCGCTGAAGGGCCATAGGCCACGGTCAGAACACCTTGGTCATTAGAATCTAAAGTGACATATAATAAACGTTAAACCTGCTGGGAGGGAAAGGGGTGGGTGGCTGAGTGCTAATAAAATAAGAAAAAAAGTGAAAATCAAACTTTTCATGTCTTCTCTCATATATGCTTAGGTGCCATAATGAGATGGAATGTAATAGCAAAACCTTACACCCTTTGGCTAGGTGTTAATTTGCTCATGGTGAGACAAACTTAAATTCGTGAGCGTATTACATGTAGATCACTAATTGGCCAGCTCATGCACTCAGTGTTAAGTTCCAGTCCAGAAAAATGTTTTATGTAACCTTCATTGAATCTGCTACACACAACCCAAGCCCATTAACACTTTTCCCTGACACATCAAATAAATGAAACCAGGCATCCATTTGCCATTGTCATGCGTGATAATGACAGATTCCCAGTCTTTCTTCCACTCTTTCCCTACCTGCACTGGGAAAGATGGAAGTCACTTACGTGGAAAGGTGCAGGGTATATGCACTTGTCTTGGCTAGTGTGAACTTTACTGAATCGGAGACAAGCAATCAGAAAAACATACTCTCATGACAGCCTCACATTTAGAACTTTTACTAGACATGTCTCAGTCGTGGAAGGGAAAGGAAGAATCCATTACAGAATCAATACAGTGATTAGCAGGGGAGAGGCAAGCACTGGAATAGCACTGGGAGGGACGTAAACTGGAATAGCACTGGGAGGGACGTAATATGGAATAGCACTGGGAGGGACGTAAACTAGAATAGCACTGGGAGGGACATAAAATGGAATAGCACTGGGAGGGACGTAAACTAGAATAGCACTGGGAGGGACATAAAATGGAATAGTCTGGGAGGGATGTAAACTGGAATAGCACTGGTGGGGGGGGCGTAAACTGGAATAGCACTGGGAGGGACATAAACTAGAATAGCACTGGGAGGGACGTAAACTGCAATAGCACTGGGAGGGACGTAAATTAGAATAGCATTGGGAGGGACATAAAATGGAATAGTCTGGGAGGGATGTAAACTGGGATAGCACTGGGAGGGATGTAAACCGGAACAGCACTGGGAGGGACATAAAATAGAATAGTCTGGGAGGGATGTAAACTGGAATAGCACTGGGAGGGATGTAAACCGGAACAGCACTGGGAGGGACATAAAATGGAATAGTCTGGGAGGGATGTAAACTGGAATAGCACTGGGAGGGATGTAAACCAGAACAGCACTGGGAGGGACATAAAATGGAATAGTCTGGGAGGGATGTAAACTGGAATAGCACTGGGAGGGATGTAAACCGGAACAGCACTGGGAGGGACATAAAATGGAATAGTCTGGGAGGGATGTAAACTGGAATAGCACTGGGAGGGATGTAAACCGGAACAGCACTGGGAGGGACATAAAATGGAATAGTCTGGGAGGGATGTAAACTGGAACAGCACTGGGAGGGATGTAAACCGGAACAGCACTGGGAGGGACATAAAATGGAATAGTCTGGGAGGGATGTAAACTGGAACAGCACTGGGAGGGATGTAAACCGGAACAGCACTGGGAGGGACATAAAATGGAATAGTCTGGGAGGGATGTAAACTGGAACAGCACTGGGAGGGATGTAAACCGGAACAGCACTGGGAGGGACATAAAATGGAATAGTCTGGGAGGGATGTAAACTGGAACAGCACTGGGAGGGATGTAAACCGGAACAGCACTGGGAGGGACATAAAATGGAATAGTCTGGGAGGGATGTAAACTGGAACAGCACTGGGAGGGATGTAAACCAGAACAGCACTGGGAGGGACATAAAATGGAATAGTCTGGGAGGGATGTAAACTGGAATAGCACTGGGAGGGATGTAAACCGGAACAGCACTGGGAGGGACATAAAATGGAATAGTCTGGGAGGGATGTAAACTGGAATAGCACTGGGAGGGATGTAAACTGGAATAGCACTGGGAGGGATGTAAACCGGAACAGCACTGGGAGGGACATAAAATGGAATAGTCTGGGAGGGATGTAAACTGGAACAGCACTGGGAGGGATGTAAACCGGAACAGCACTGGGAGGGACATAAAATGGAATAGTCTGGGAGGGATGTAAACTGGAATAGCACTGGGAGGGATGTAAACTGGAATAGCACTGGGAGGGACATAAAATGGAATAGTCTGGGAGGGATGTAAACTGGAATAGCACTGGGAGGGATGTAAACCGGAACAGCACTGGGAGGGACATAAAATGGAATAGTCTGGGAGGGATGTAAACTGGAATAGCACTGGGAGGGATGTAAACCGGAACAGCACTGGGAGGGACATAAAATGGAATAGTCTGGGAGGGATGTAAACTGGAATAGCACTGGGAGGGATGTAAACCGGAACAGCACTGGGAGGGACATAAAATGGAATAGTCTGGGAGGGATGTAAACTGGAACAGCACTGGGAGGGATGTAAACTGGAACAGCACTGGGAGGGATGTAAACCGGAACAGCACTGGGAGGGACATAAAATGGAATAGTCTGGGAGGGATGTAAACTGGAATAGCACTGGGAGGGATGTAAACCGGAACAGCACTGGGAGGGACATAAAATGGAATAGTCTGGGAGGGATGTAAACTGGAATAGCACTGGGAGGGATGTAAACTGGAACAGCACTGGGAGGGATGTAAACCGGAACAGCACTGGGAGGGACATAAAATGGAATAGTCTGGGAGGGATGTAAACTGGAATAGCACTGGGAGGGATGTAAACCGGAACAGCACTGGGAGGGACATAAAATGGAATAGCACTGGGAGGGACAGGGCTGCACGGATGTGAGACAGATGAAACAGACAAGGGTGGAACAGCTGCACTTTGAAATGCTGAACTGACTGCTCACTGTTACACAAATACACAGTACACAAAGACAGAGAGGCAGAGAGAAAGAGAAAGGGGGAGGGGGAGAGGATAATAGTAGGCTTTGATCTCTACTACATTGTTGAAACATGTGTGTGTGCTTGTGTGTGTGCTTGTGTGTGTGTGTGTGCGTTCATTGCAGAGCTTGGGGATGCTGTATGTATTTTTTATTCTTTCATGTCAGAAAAGCACCTACAGTGTTCTATTTTTCATGGATCATTTGCAGTGAATTGTAAGGTCAGAGCCTGTTTGATTAACTCTGTAAATGCCATGTTAGTGATCTAGTTAAACTATGATCAAACTGTCATGTCAGAGGGTCGGTAAATTAATACTATTACTTGGGGTATTAGAGATTATATTTAATTACTATTAAAGCTGGTTACCAGTCAAATGAAACAATTAATTTCAGAATGAGTTAAACATGGTCGTGGTAACACTTGCATATGTGTCTTCATAGTACAGAAAAACACACAGCACAAGTATAACATGCAAAATGTATTAATAAGGTAAAGTGGATATAATATAGAACATACTATGTAAATATACTTTTTAATACAAAGTGGTAAGTGAGCGTGTATAAAACAGCCACTTTATTAGGTAAACCTGTTCAACTGCTCGTTAATGCAAATATCTGATCAGCCAATCACATGGCAGCAACTCAATGCATTTAGGCATGTAGACATGGTCAAGACGACCTGCTAAAGTTCAAACTGAGCATCAGAATGGGGAAGAAAGATAATAAGTGAATTTGAACATAGCATGTTTGTTGGTGCTAGACAGAATGGTCTGAGTATTTCAGAAAGTGCTGATCTACTGGGATTTTCATGCCTTTTTGATGCCAGAGGTCAGTAGAAAATGGCCAAACAGCTTTGAACTGATAGACAGGCAACAGTGACTAAAATAACATCTACAACTGAGGTTGGCAAAAGAGCATCTCTGAATGCACAACAGCTGGAACCTCGAAGCACAAGGGCTACAGCAGCACCAGACCACACAGGGTGCTGCTCCTGTCAGGACGTAACAGGAAATTGAGGCTACAATTTGCACAAGCTTACCAAAATTAGAGAAGACTTGAAAAACGTTGCCTGGTCTGATAAGTCTCGATTTGGGCCATGACATTAGGATGGCAGTTTCAGAATTTGGTATAGATAACATGAAAGCATGGTTCCATCCTGCCTTGTATCAACAGTTCAAACAAATATCTTAGATTTTAGATTCTTCAAAATGACTCTACTTTACTTTGGTGTTCTCTTAACCAGCTTCATGAGGTAACCTCCTTTGATGCATGTCTTGAACATATGCAGATGCAGAGCACTTGTATGGTGAGGAACTAAAGTTCTGAAAGAAAACTATTTGCTGATGGTGCATCTAAAATTGTGTGTGTGTGTGTGTGTGTGTGTGTGTGTGTGTGTGTGTGTGTGTTTTGAAAATTAATTCATATATATATATGCTAACACCTTTCCCAAATTATATTTGACTTAGAATCAAACTTAAGCAGAATTTGGATTAAAATGCCTTTAGTACCATTAAAAACATCAGTCATGTGTGTCCGTGTGTGTATATATATTGCTGATCCATTTATGCAGTGTCACTGTCTGCACTCTGCCTGCCAGAACCTTCCCCACACAGCAACACAGCAACCCACAAATAACATAGTGCCACCTTAGGCCACTGGCTGAATGCTACATGAAATATTTGAAGCCTTTGTTTGGCTGATTTTGTAAAATAAATATTACCTAAGAGGGCAATTTCTTAAAGAAAAAAACCCAAAACAAAATGGAGTAAATATGGTCACATTAAAGGCACCTAAGCAATTGTTCACTTTCATCCCCAGTAATTGAGGTTGTGGAGTAGTGGGTGGTTGAGGAGGGAGAGGGGAGTTGTGCTCTGTTTATTTTCTTTGATTTTTCCTTTTCTCCCCTCGTTTGCGCAAGGCCCCTGGGCCAGGCGTGTGGTTTATCTACCGCGCGCAGCCCGCTCGCTTTCTGAGGCAATAATTAATTCCTCATTTTTAAAAAACTAAAAAAGCTGTCGTGGTGATAAGCAGTGTGGTCAGGGAGTGGCTCTGGTCCTCACTTTGCCACACCTTCCCAAACCCAGAAGGCGCGTGCATATGACATGCCTATTTATTCCCTGCATCTGGGACCTCAAGTTAAAAAGAAGGCATAAATACCATTTACCATATACGGAATTTGGGCATTTTTCTATATCTGTGTTGGTGGGTTATAACCCTCAGGAGG